>NC_089198.1:10540513-10593013 GCF_963930695.1 Labrus bergylta
TCATGTGCTGTGTATTTTCTACAAAATGTGCATAAAATGTCAGTTCAGTATATCACAGGTACACACTGATTTAATGGGCTGGATCAAATAGGTCACTAAAGAGAGGAGAACTATGAGACACTATGTGTGTTCTCTTTTCTTGTAGGTTATTCACGGCCTGTGTTTCCCCATGAGCATACCCACAGATGTTTCAGGGAGATTTTAGCGGATTGTTATTTCAGTCTTTGCTGGCGTATTCAAATAGATTCTTTGTGCTAATAAGTAGCTAAGTACCTGCATTATTATAGTACTTTTTTGAGCATTTTAATTTTCTTTAACAAATAAATCATCAAATATTGTAAAGTAAAGAATATAAACATGAGTTTACAGTATGTCTGTGTCTGTATTGATGTCAGGAGGAACTTTGTACTTTAAAGGTCCAATATGTCAGATATCTATTTAATTAAATGATAAAGTGAGTTTACTATATGATCAGACATTAAGGAAACATGCTATGTTGAAGTGCTGGTTCCTCTATCTAACCCTAACCCTAACCCTAACCCTATGCAGCAGACAGTATGTCATCCTTCTAACTTTACATTCTGATCCTGAATGGTCTTTGCTTTGACTACAGAAGGAGGTGTGAAGACCGACGCAGAGCTGAAGCTTCCGACACACGGCAACCTGCATAAAACCAAACACACTGTCTGCCACCTCATGTTCTCCTACTCATTTCAAAGTTGTAGAAAAACAGATAAATATACAAGCTTTAAGTGTTTCATGATGTTGCCACACAACACTTTTTGAATGGATAACTATGCTGTAAACTATACTTGGTGGGATTGCTGCCATTTTCACACAAGCAGAAAATGTAGAGGTGTTTCTTCTCCACTGCTTCTTAAATACGGTTCACTTCTTACAGTAAGTAAACCATGATTGCAGTTGTTGTTGTTTCTTTCAAATTAACCAATATTCCACAGAAAACACGACCGTTTTAGAAACATTTTACAACATTTCCGCATAAAAGGAGACGACGCACGGCTTCTTTGGAGCTCATATGAAGACAGTAATTTCCGTACTTGTGAGTTGATGAGCGGCTTAAGAAATACATGAGACCATGTAAGCATGATCAACCTGATGCTGGTGTGTTTTTCTCATGAAATAAAGGAGAAGTTGGCTTTACATAATGTGTGTGTGTGTGGGTGTGTGTGTGTGACATCTCATCACACTTCACCTCACTGACTGTATGTCAGAATCAGGTGGTAAAGACTTTGTCTTATAGCTGACAGGGAGGGATGTTGTGTGTGCGTGTGAGTGTGTGTGTGTGAGAGTGTGTGTGTGTGTGTCAGGGTCAGTAAGTGCTTTTGGCTCCTCTCAGTGTTGGTGTTAGCGGGCTTACCTCCGTTTTTATTCATCCTTTAGAAACTCTCTTTCTCCATCTCTGCAGCCTTTAGTTCTTCATCACGTCTCTTGAATATTTATTTGCTGTTTGCTCACTTCCTTCCGCTGCTGAACTCGCTGTCCTAGTCTAAGAAGAAACACTGAAAGCAAGTTCAGAGAGAGTTTAAAGACCTGCCGCTGCTGCTTTTCAACAATCACAGATGCAGGATGTCACGACTGATTCATTCTAACTCTCTTCCATTCATACGTGATTCCCTCAGCAGACATTCATTCCCTTAATGCAGTACAGTATAACTTTAAAATGATAGAATATTTCAGTGTCCGTGCAGCAGTTTGAGTCCCAAAATAACTTTTCATAAGAGTAAAGAAAGCAAAAAAACACCCTTTCACATTACGACCAATCATGGGAGTTCTCTCTGCTATAATTTACATGGCGTTTTTATCACAGCAGCACATACAGCAACAGTACCGCAGCTTTCAGTTGCAGTCCACGCACCCTTAACCTAATATCCGGTGTTTCCACGGCAACGATGAACATGTCAAGTCTGTCATGGCGGCTCTGTCAAGACAAGTCCCGTTACAACTATAAAAATTACGTATTTCTCTGGCTTTGATAACTGTTGGAAATATTTGAGGTAAGTATTCAACAAGAACAAAAAATATTTAACATTTTTTTATTAATGAAGATATTTCAATATAATCATTCTAAATTCTACATTTAACATTTACATTTAAACTTTGATATAATTCTAGTAGTCATTTTAAAACATGTGGTATCAAAAAGTATCAAAGTGTTGACACCCTTCATTCAGATAATGTGATATTGACATCTTAATAGGCCTCTTACTGACTAAATGTGTAGAGATGTGAATAAAAACATACTCTCCTTTCTTTCCAGCCAGCAGGTGGCAGCAGAGGACCAACTTTGCTTCATACATTTGAGCATTTGAAGGACGTCTTCTCCCTCTGTGAATATTTATTTTGTGTATTTGTTGTGTGGCTGTGTGTTTGTGTGCTGCTCACTGATACTTAAAAGAAATTCTCAGGACAGCGTTGCTTCTTTCCTCGTGGGAACAAGGCTGAAGTCTGCCAAACCTGAAAGGAGACACAAGGTCGTTGGGTCACAATTTAGATTGGAACAAAATAAATACCTGCAATGAAAGAATGCTGCTTTACTATTTGCTATTGTCTTTGGACTTATGAAGTGAAAAAAGGAAGATTTCATGTTTTCAAAAAGGTCCAGTTAGAACATTTTCAAGCTGTTTGGGTCTTCTATATAACTTAACCTGTTTGTGTTTGAAACTCTTTGCTTTGTTTGCATGAGCTATCAAAACTTTTCTTGTATTAATGCATGTTGAAACAGGTCAGGACCAACTTTTAACAAAAAAAAAAAAAAGGTCCACTTATCAGCTTCCTCCTACATATGGAGTCCCTGAAGTCCCAAAAAGTTAAGATATATAACTTGAGTCCACAAGTTATTTTCATGTGTGCACAAGTAAGATCATAACTTTTCCACACAAGAGATTAACTCTCGTACTTTTTACTTTTTGGGACTTCAGGGACTCTGTGTGTGATTTCAAACACATCAAAAACAATACGTTTCTTTTAAGTGCAGTTCAATGAGGAACTTTTTGATATTCAGTGTATTACCTACATAAGATGGTGATCAACACAGCCTATGTCTGGCTATACTTGTCGGAGTATCGACACATAAAGTGAGCCCTGATAGGATTTTATCAAAATATCTTTTGTTACAATCAAACATTAATCTCCTAACTAAAATTTTTTAAAAAAACATAAAACTCTGTCATTTTCAGAGTTCACAATAAGTTTTTGAATATTTGTAATGTTTCATATTTCACTGAGATCTCCCTTTCCTTTATCACAATATGTTTTAACCATACCACATCTGTATTTCTACACATACTGCTGTTCTGACGTCCGTCTCCTGCAGGTACTGAACTCACTTTTGATGAGGTACTAATTTAACCTCTCTCCAAAATAATACAAACCAGTCATGAAGTCAAACCTCCCATCATGGGAGAGGAACTTTTGTCATCTGTTATCTTTTGTTTTGTTTAATCAACACCTAGCTATTTCAACAAGCTGTGAAGAAGAAGGCAACATGTGCTTCCCATATGTATTGCCTCTTCTTCATAAAGTGTTAAAGAAGCAAAGACCACAAAACAATCTGATTGGCTGATGCTGCAACTACAGAAAAGCATAAACTTTAACTAATAAACAGGGTTTATATGAGGCTGTAGTTTTAATACTGAATGAAATTAATTCAAACGATGCCGTAACTTAAGGATTGTCATCACTAACTGAAATATATATCTATGCAGTAACCTCATCAACATTTCTGATTTGATTTGATTTGAAAAATGTGCAATGTGACCAGAGTCAGCATATCCTGTTGATTGTTTTACCATTTAGAATAGAATAGAATTACTTTATTGATCCCAAACTGGGACATTGTGGCGTTACAGCAGCAGGTTGTCAAAACACACAATATGAGTAAAACACACAATGTTAGCAAATCTAAGCACAATATAATATTAAATACAAAGTAAGTAAGCACTAAAAATATCAAAACTAAGAATGGGAATATATTCAACCAGGATTTAACTTGATAGAAATATGAAAGATTAAATGTAAATGTGCAAAAACAGAATTGTAAATGGACAGTATTGACATAGGGAGCTGTGCAATCAGGGAAACATAAGTTAAAGTTTGTGCAGAACAGATTACAGTAAGGGGGGTCAGATATTATCATGATTTGCTGTGAATTCTTGTATATTCCCTGATTTGTAATAACACACAAAGGTTTCAAAGGGAAATTAAAATCCCTGTAGCACATTATAGGACTCTACTTGGATGTGTAAAGGCTGAGTCACTGTCAGAGAGCATTCAAGGATATGGCCTGGGGTGATACTAGTGAGGATGCTGCATGTGATCGCGTGAGCTTCAGATGCTGCAGAGGAGATCAGCGGATATCGGGAAGATGTTATAAAACCCTCTGTTCTTCATCTCAGGAAGACTGGAGGAATATTAGCTTTTGTTTTTGTTACATAAGGGAAGAGTTTTGAAGCAAGTGCAAAGGAGACAAGAATAAGAGAATCAATATTTCTCCTAAGTTATAGACATAGATCCATTGTAGTGTGAATACATTTTTTATATTTGCAGTGGCATTGTACTAAAAATTGGCACTGTGGGAAATGCTAATGTTAATCATTTACAACTCAGGTGATTTAAATCTCCTAAGTTAAATGATAAAATGACCTTACTACACTGTAAAAACAAATCGTCATGATAACATAAAATTCTAAGTTAGTTTTACTTCAAGGCTATGAAAATGTTGTTTTAACTCAATATTATACGTTTATGTCACCTCAACTAATCGAAAGTTTGCCTACTTTGAAAAGTTATTCATATCAACTTAAAAATGGCGAGCTCTATTTTTGATTTAGAGGAGTATTTCTCTTACCTCGTTGCAGCAAGGGGGTTTCGGGGATGTGGATGGAGATGGAGATGTACCTGTGCTGGGCAGTGAGTCTGAACGTGCTCTTTTGTATTCTGGAGAGTGGCTGGATTTCCCGGTTTTCTTGGTGAGTGAAGTTGCCGTGCTCATGAAGCCGAGTCTTTTGGAACAGTGGTCGAAAAAGTCGTCGAGGTCGTCAAAACAATTCTCCATGGGGTCCAGGTCGGGTTGAAATTGTATTCAGATTGTAGAAAAAGAAAAAGGAAGAGTTTGTAGAGAGAATACATTAAAAAATATATGCTTTGAAGTCCTATCAGAGTTGTTTGTTGGCAGCTGGACGCCGCCATCATTGATCTCGCACTGTCTCGTGAGAGTTGCGATCAAAGTGGCATTGGACTTCCTCCTCCAAAAATAAACTTACCGGCCTCGACACCTGAATCGCACTGATTGAAGCTGTACACCAAGAAGTTCAGTCTTTACGCTAAAGCCTTGAATTAAGCAACTTAACAACTTCCCACAGACTCTGTCAACAACATCACTTTCCACGGCGTTCACCGTCTTGGACCGAAAAACAATAATAAGAGAGACAGACCGAGGTAAAAACCAACAACATGCAAGAGGAAGGGAGGGGCTGCTATGGTTCACCTCCGAATATTATTGGGGAGTTGCAAATGCTTGTTATTGATGAAAATAAATTGTGAAAAAATGATGGTTCATCTGAGTTTGGGCCATAGAGATTACCTATTGTTAATAAACTATATTGTTGATTGATATGTTTATGACTGTGGCTCAGTTGGTAGAGTCGTCGCCTCTCAATCTGAAGGTCAAGGGTTCGTTCCCCAGCTGAGCAACATGTCTGATGTGTCCTTGGGCAAGACACTTAACCCGCATTGCTCCCGCTGCTTCGGTGGTGGTGTATGAATGGATTAGTGTTGTACGTTGCTTTGGATAAAAGCGTCTGCTAAGTGAATTGTAAAATTGTAACCTTAACATTGACACTGGTCTTCACTTGGTACTGTCTGGTTTACGAGCCGCGAAGGGGTCACTTCACCTCCCCTACACAGATTTTCCCCACATGCCCTGTGGGCCTTCGGTAGCTGTCTGGTCTGGAACAATGCATTTCTTTTTTATTAGCCAAGCATCCATGACGGTGACTTTAGCTCTCCTGCCATCCAGTGGCTGGTGGAAGAGCCTTATTTTGTGCTTTATTATGGTGGATAGGGCAAGTGTGAGATAGCGATGCTCCCCCATGTGGCTTGAATTTGTATTGCAGGCAGAAATGTCACATTAAATACTGTAGTGTAAACATTCTGAAAACTCATCTGGCGACCCATAAAAAATCTCTGGCGACCCACCTGTGGGTAACTCTGTTGTTTCTCAGAGAGTAGTACAAACATTTCACAGCTATATCTATTTTTTTCTGTCTTTTGTAAATCTACAGACTTTGAGGATGGCATAACATAAGGATACAAACCTTACAGTCTATGATACAAACGTAGGAATCCTCCTGGTTAATAGAAGATGAGGTCGTCCTGGAGGATCAGATCATTCAGCATGGCATGAAGGACTATTTGTATATGGTAGCTATGCTCATGGGTCTGCTGTATGCAATTACATTGACTACCAAAAGGAAGGTATACATTTAAAGTCATACAGAAGAACCTACTGAATATCGGTGGTGACCACTTCCCAAGGGTCCATGGACTGAGAAAAAGACTTCTTCGTAAAACTGCAGGCACTACACTGAGGTCGGGAGTTTTCTGAAAGCTGCCAAGAAATATTTGGACATTGTCTCAGATCTTTTTTTAAGTGTTAGTTTTACCATAGTAAGACCACCTCATTAAATGTGTAAATTATTGATTTTATATGCTGAGAAAAGTGACTGATAAATGGTAAATGCAGCAAAATTTAAAAAAAACAAAAACAGTTTTTTGCACATTCTTGGGTGGAAATGTTTTTACAAACTAGCCAGCACAGTATTATAGGTAAAAACATTTGTAAATGTTTAGATGTGCTATTTGATCTGATCTGCTATTACAGGTTGAAGAACTAAAGTTGGTTGGTTTCTATGATGAAACATATTACCTGTAGAGATGATACTTTTTTTTTTTAATTGTTATTTGAAAGGAAGTTGAAAGTTCAAGAGAATCACTAAAAATGTTTAAACTAAACTGATTTAAGTTTACTAAAAATAGAAATATATATATTCAATTTAAATTGATGAATTCAATAAACTCGATATTTTAGGTGGATTCAACTTTTGAAGTATTTTAAATTATTGATTTCAAGTCAAAATAAATTTTAGACCATTTTGCCTTAACTAGATAATTTCACAGGAACTGAATTGTGATCAAAATTCTTGTTAACTTTAAGATTTCAGTATGACTGACATCAAGTTTTTTGACTAGAAAATTGTATTTCTTTGGAATATTCACAAATTTATCTAAACTTATATTTTTAAGTTCAGTTAACTTAAAATGTTAAGGCAGCCCGGCACGGCAACTTCACTCACCAAGAAAACCGGGAAATCCAGCCACTCTCCAGAATACAAAACAACACGTTCAGACTCACTGCCCAGCACAGGTACATCTCCATCTCCATCCACATCCCCGAAACCCCCTTGCTGCAACGAGGTAAGAGAAATACTCCTCTAAATCAAAAATAGAGCTCGCCATTTTTTTTTTAGTTATAACAACTAGGTTTTTTTTTTACAGTGATATCATCAGTCATTAAGGAAACATGCTTTGTTGAAGTGCTGGCATCTCAGTCAGCAATGCAGCAGCCAGTATACGTCCTCCTTCTAAGTTTAGATTCCGATACAAAATGGTCTGTATTTGTTTTGACCAGAGAAGCAGGTTTACGGTCTGTTTTGGACGCCCAAACGGCAAACCAACGGACGTTACAGCGCAGGAAGTGGGCAAGAGAACTGGTTCACATATAACTGATTCTACCCGACCTAAAAGGCCTCTGCATTTTTCTAAAAAGCTCCATGAGCAGAAATGTAGTAAAATTATGATAAATATTGGAAATACTTTTGTAAAATGGAGAGAAGTTTACAGACTCATGCAGAACTGGCTAAACACTGAAGCTTCAGTGTCCGAGACAAGGCAACCTGTGTGCACATTGACTCTTCGGAGGAGGAGGCAGGGGGAGAAAGCCCTTTTTAATGTTTTCAATTTTAACTGCAGTACCAATTTTAAACACTAGGTGTCAGAGTTACACATTGCTTCTTTAAAAACGACATGAAATACTGTATAACTTCTGTTTGATTCTTTGGTATCATACTTTGGTATCACCAAATCATATTAATGTATGAAATGTGAAAACAACCGAAACATTGATTTGAAATAAAACACTTAATCCATCACTTATCAGCGTGCAGGAAGCATGGAAGAAAAATAAAAGTCCAATAAGAAAGAGTTTGAGGAGTTTTAAAGCCTTAATCTGAAGTGTTTGAATGATTCAACAGTTTCAAACTCTGCAGGTTTGACCGTTCAGTACGTTCTGGACTAATAAGAAACAAGTAATACTGTAATATATTCTCTCTGAGACTAGTACAGCTGCTCCATGGAGACAAACAGTTTCTTTTCCGATGGGAAAATTCTGTTATTCACCACTGAATGATGTACAAAGCAACAAAAGCTTGTATTATCTGTTTTTTTTCTCAATGCAAAACCTTTCTTCTGGTGACTCTTCTGTAATGTGTTTGCAGAGGGAGAGTTCAGCCTTTAACTTGAACTCCGGTAAAAAATAAAAAAAAAAGGCCAAAACCAATCTGTGTTTATGCAAATGAGCAGTTACATAACGGTGGGTAACACTGGCTGCTCTGTGCTGCTTTCACTGCAGGTACATGACACAAACTGTGCCGACACACACCAGTTTATATGTACATGTCACATCAGAGGAAAGTGACCAAATACATTGATTCAAACTTTACACTTAGATATACTTTTAATTTACTTGAGGTTTTTTTGTTTGTTTTTTTTTAATCGAAATGAATGCCATCCTCTGCTTTAGCGGTTTAAAAGAAAATAATGTTAAAACAGAGAATAAGCTCCACCTCAAACAATTGCAGCATCAAAAATACTATTTGTGTTGCAATGCATCACGATACTCGGTAGATAATACTACTCAAGGTACATTTTTTATAAAATAAACATTCACTTTGGTCTCTTTGCTCTGCCATTTCATCTTTCTATCTCTCAATTTCTCTTTAAAATAAGCCATATTCCTTTGACGTTTACGTATATCGCTGCATGTTTGTTTTTGGTAACTTCTATCACTTCTATTGAGTTAAAATGTTAATTTAAAGAGTATACTGTAGATATGTCTCCATTTCACACAGTTTTATTGAAGTTCCCACACTATCCAATATGTCAAATGTCAGCTGAGGACAAACTGTGTTTTCAGCCGGGCTTTTTGTTAGCACTGAAAATAAATCTGCAGGTAAAAGATTATTCTTGATCTTGGTAAATTGCAGTGAGAGATACAAAGAATAACTAATAATTTGCATGGTACATTATAATGCATCTAAGAGTGTGTTACATTTGTCTGATAAACAAACAGCTTGTTTGTGTTTCTAGCTACAACTCTAATGTTGTGATTTGTAATCATTGCACGTCTTTGTGCCGGAGGCGCTGAAGTCTGGTTTGTTTTGCGGCTTCTCTGCATTTCTGCTGCTCACACATACAGCCAACATTCCTGTGATGCCGTTTACTGCTGAATAGTTCACTTAATTATGTGTCTGTAGTTTCCTACTGTTGTTAAATCAGCAGTGAAGCAGTACCAGTTGTGATTCCACTTAAAGAGAAAGGGTTTTAAGTGTGGCTGTGGAGTGAAAAGATGTTGTTTGAAGAATTGCTCATGAGGCCAAAATCTTTGCAAAATTAAAGTGGTGAAAATATTAAAGGGGACATATTATGATAAAATCCACTTGTACAGTGTTTTTGAACATATATTTGGGTAACCTGAGTGGCAACAAAATGTGAAATAAACCCACCCAGTCCTATGTTTTTGATCTGCATAAGTCTTACAACACAAGAAGAAAAATGCTCTGTTTCAAATTTGCTCTCCTTGTGATGTCACAGTGGGATTCTGGTAAAAAAAAAAGAAATACCCTCCCATCCCCTGGTATCTCCACCCATGGATTCCACCTGAGCCTATAGAGCAAAACTTTTGCGCATGTCCGCCATTTTTATTCTTGCTACAGAGGAGTGATGTCTACAGTGAAAACTCGGGGTCATTGCATTTAAAGAGACACACACACCAAAACGGAGCGTTCTGAGAGAGCTGCTTTGTACAGGGTCACAAACCTCCTCTGGTGCTTGATTCATGTTATATTTTGATCAAAGCACAGCACAGATGTTTCATTGAGACCACAGGGGGACTGTAACAAAGAAATACTTAAAAACAATTAATTCATTTTCATTATTTTTATAGCGAGTTTAGCTTTTCGAAATAAAATATAAGTATAATTTAAGGATTATGCACAGAATATTTGAATCCAGTAAGATTTCTAGAAAAAACAATTAAAATAGTATTTCTAAAGTAATTCTTTGTTTCAAAAAGTAGTTAGCCCTAAGCCATGGTTGACAAGATGTGATCTGGGAAGTATTGCATCAGCACCAACAGCAACACGACCACGATGTGATGAATGCGGAACGCTGTGTTCAAATGCTGTGGGAAATTACTAAATTGATACACTTACGTAGTCACATAAACTACAAAACAAAATAAAATGAATGGTCTCTATGATGGGTCTTAAACACAATTTTAAGAGCAGAATTGTCAACTTTTTAAAAAAAAACATAACATAGCTTTTAACATGTAACATAAGCTTTTATTAATGTTTGACTGTATTTATTTATCTAATTTAATTAAAAAAGGGACGGTGCACTTTAATGAACATAAACATGTGAATAAGCCTGATTGTAGACATACAAATGGAAATACCAGTACAACAAATACAACAAAAACTGTACATGAGGTGACAGAGACACAATACTGTGTGTGAGTAATTCTGTTGAAAACCTTTATATAGGCTATTTGTAATCCTGCTGCAAAAGTGCCAGTCTGTTATTATTAATGTGAAGTTAAATATCACAGGTTTGAATCTCGTGATTAAATCCTTCCCTACAAAGATTTTCAAACATAAAACATCTGACCCAACAGCAGGAAATTACAAAATAATCTTGCGTTTGTTTCTCCTTTCATAACTCACACTTTAATTAACAGTCTTTGAAGGAAAATTTGGCTATTTTATCAACTTATTTTAAGGTAATTTAGCCTTAAATAATTTTGTTTTATAATTTAGAAAGGATTTTAGTTTGGTTTTTTTTTCCATTAAAACTCCACAAAGCACTTTTCGGTGAAGTACCTGAACGCATCAAAAGAGAACATTTACGCAAACGCCGACGCTTCAGCCAATCAGAGCGTGTATCTGGCTCTGACGCAGAGGGGCGTGTCGTGTCAGTCATGTTGTAAAGGGGTGGGGGATGAAACCCTAATACCGGTCTCTCCATCAGGAAACCCGTGATAACCTTGAATCTGGTCAGCTCAGGAAAAACCTGCCGACTACCTGCATCTCGTTTTCATCATGTTGGCCATGTCCGATACCGTGTCAGGGTGAGTGAATTAATCATTACTATAATAAAACAAAGTAGCCTACTGTCGTGATATCAAATACATAAAGTTTTCATATTTGCGTCTGTTAAATCATTTATTTAATATTTAAGTTATTCATATTTAAGTCTTACTTTAGGTTTAATGGATGTGTTATTTATATGGAATTTGTCTTGCTCTTTTCTCGAGTCCCGGGACATGAGGAGGCAGAAATACTTTGATTAAATGTTCCTACACGTTGCCACATTTGTCCAGAAATTTCTAGAGAACCAGACACACTCGGGCTGTGTAATAACAAAAAACCGAGGACTGGAAACAGACGGGCAGAGAGAAAAGTGCGCCTGCCTCGTTGGGATGTGACGCTCGGAGGATGCTGCTGCCTGACTCGTTTTATTGACTCATCACATGAATAAGAGGAGACAGCTGTTTGCTCCGGATGCTGTCCGTAGGAAAACACGCATTTATTAAATTAGATATTAATGCTATGAAGCGCAGAAGAGCCCCAGTTTGCGCCACTCAGTGTCGGGAGGAAGAAAAAAAAACCCCACTAGGCAAACGCGCTCCACTCTGACGTCATTCCTACAAACCTACCTACCTCTGAGTCACAGAGGGAAATAATTACCGGTACTGTCCCCGTAAACTCAAACTGATGAGTGGGTCTGTCTCAGAGGGTAGACTCATGTTTAAGAAGCATGAGGACGTTTTTTTTGTTTTTGTTTTTTTTAATGCCGCATTCAAGTGACCAATCTGTGGGTCAGGTTCGGACCTCAGCAGACAGCAGGTCACAGTCTCAGAGCACATGATCCTCAAAAGTCCTAATAGGCCTAAAGTGTCATAGGACCACGAGGCGGTTGATCAAGGCTCAGATATTTAAGCCCATTCGAGAGAAGTAGAACATTTTGAAACGAGGATTTAACATTGAAGTAAAACTGGTGTAAGCATCGATTTGTAGGCTACACTGACGACAAAAGTACATAATATATATAAAGTATATAAATTTGGTTTGAAATTCTCGATCTGCTTACTATCTTTACTTATTAAATAAATGTAGGCGTGTAGAGTGAGCTCTAAGATATGATTATTATCATTATTACGTCATAGCTGCAGTATCCTTGATCGTTTTTTACACAAGTGCAACACTTTTATTTCTGACTCAAGGTCAGACAGCAGAACAGAATAGTGAAAATCTGTATTCTTATTTTATTCTGTTAAGTAGCAGAAAACTGAACAGAAATACTGAAGGTATTACAATTAACCCAAAAGTGTTTTAAATGACAGTATATGCCTTATTTCAAATGGCTAAATTGCTGGTATTGTGTTTACGGACAACTCGAGAGATTTATAAATATGGTGAAACAAAAAAAAAACTGAGTTGGGATTTAAATATGTCAGAGGAAGAAACTAGTGTGCGCACATCCAAGCAAAATGCTTACAGGTGCAGGACAAAAAAATGTGAAAGCTGCAGAAAAAAAAGAGAAAGGTCCGCACACTGTTCAGCTCCTAATGAGCAACTTTATTAAGGGCAACGTTTCGATTCAAAGGATCATCTTTAGAAGAAGGTTGCCCTTAATAAAGTTGCTCATTGGGAGCTGAACAGCGTGCGGACCTTTCTCTCTTTTTTCTGCAATTTAAATATGTGAAACATTCAAATCCAACGAATGAAACCGAAGCAAATCTCCCTTTAGCGGTGGTGAATTGAAACAACAAGTAAGCCCCATGCTGAAGCACAGTTTATACTTTAACTACAACTTAATCAGACTGTGGTGGGAAAGCCTGTAATGATACCCGAACATTTGAATACTGTGCTTGTGTTCCTGTCTTATGATAACAACATTTGAGACCTGATATTTAAAGAGCAGCAGTCTACTTCAAAAACTCTGTGTCAGATTGTGCTTTTTTTTGGAAAAACTGACCAGTCAAAAGGAATTTTAGGCCGAATTTTCAAAATTGTGTTCCAATTGTTTTTTTTCCATCTGCAAACAAACAAAATGTAAAAATGTTCTCTGTCATAAGGGACAAAGGAGAAGGGAGGGATGACCTACATCAATAGAAACACGTGCAGGAATATGAAAGCCCGTCTTTGTTTAATAAAAACATTGTTCTCATTGTCAAGGCCACTGTGTTGAGAATAAGATCTCATGCTGCTTCTGAACACAACTATGACACATAGTTGGCATAATAAAGCCCGCTTAACCTTTCATCTCATGGTGATTATGCGTCTTTGTTTATGTAAAAATATCACTTATGATATTCCTTCAGTTCATGAGTTGTGCAGGATGTCCCCCCGTGCTGCTTAAATTCCTTCTGTTTAATCAGATATTCCTACTTGTTTCCTGCTTACTGAATGCCTCATGACTCGGCGTGCACAGAGAGAGGAGATGGGAATGCTGCAGGCAGAGTCACGCCACCTCCAGAAAGAGAGAAAAACAGCTACAACTGGTCGACAAGCTTTGGTGTTTCTGAAAGATGATAATGATGTTGATGAATACCAAAAGAGAACGTAAATCCTCGACCTGTTCCCACGTCTTCTGGACTTCAACAAAGTCCATGAGAGGCTTAAACTTCAGCAGATTAATCCCCATGATGATTCTGAAACGAGATGTTTGACAATAATTGGATTATGTTGTTACAAATCATTTTCCCACACTGAGACTAGAGTAGTATTGGAAAAGCCTCAAACACAGACTCAAATGTCATACTTGGTCTTAAAAGGTTTATTATAGAAACTTTCTTTGTTAATGTTTGAACATTTTTCAGGCCCCTATAAATCCTGGCCCCTTACAATCGTCCTGACTTTGTCCTGGGGCTTTGTAGCGTGTTGAAGATAATATCAAATGAACTTTGTTGACACCAGATCTTTATACACACACCTCAATACAATCTGTGATTTTCTCTTTTTCTCTCTCTCTCTCTCTCTTTTAGAGACAGCTACAAGGAATGTCGCGCCACCGCCGACTGGCTGCTGTCCAACACACAGGTACGGCCCACTGTGGGAATTGTGTGCGGCTCTGGCATGGGGGGGCTCGCTGACATGCTCAAGGACCCTCAGGTCATTAAATACAGTGACATTCCCAACTTCCCACAGAGCACAGGTATGCACTAAACTGCAGCTCTCTGAGCTACACACAGCTGTTTATGTTGAGCTCCACTTTAAAGAACCTGGTTGTTAACTAAAGTGTGTGTGTGTGTGTGTGTGTGTTGCAGTGCATGGTCACGCAGGGCGGCTGGTGTTCGGAACACTAAAAGGGAAGCCGTGTGTTTGCATGCAGGGCAGGTTCCACCTGTACGAGGGCTACCCGGTGCAGAAGGTGAGTGCAGTTTGAAAAGCGGCACGAGTCGATATAGATCCAAGGAGACTTGTGTTCTCTGACAGGAAGCTCTGCAGAGGAAGTGTTTCATTATCTGGACAGATAATCCAACATGATGTTTACCTCTTTGAAACATGAGTGTCAGCAACGATCATATGTCGTCCTGTCCCTGTGCGTCAACGATGATAACTAGGGCTAGGAATCTTTGGGTGTGTCTCACGATTCGATTTCGATTCTTGGAGTTGCGATTCGATTCAGAATCTGGATTCATGATTCAAAGTCTATTTATGAAGTAGTACATGCTTCAGGATCTACTCCAGACTGGCTGAATTTCTTGCTGCTCCATTTGGCGTTCTACTGAGTTAAAGAGCTAGCATTAGCACTTAGCAGGGAGTGACTGATTAGCCCCAAAAAAATAAAATTTAATTTAACCAAAAATAAAAGCTTTTTGGAAATTATGAATTGATTTTAAATCTCAGAAGAGAAGAATCTCGATTTTTTTTCATGAATCATTTTTTTTTTTTACTAACCTCTAATGACAACACCTCCAATCTGAAGCCTTGCCAGCTGTACACATCATTGTGCAACTTGTGGGATTATCCGCGATATAAAATATTGCTACATTGCTGACATTTTGCAAAATCGGACTATAATGTTTTTCAAGCACTGCGCTGTTGTTGTTTGCTTACCTCACATGGCAGATTACCTGATGTGCTCTGTTGCAGCAATAATGAATCTGGGGTGGAAGGGCACTTCAGCTTAATTTGTCTGCTACCGTGTTGGAGTTGTGAGGAATCATTTATTAATATTTCTTAATTTCTTTTGCCACATTAGGTTAAAAACAAACAAATATGGAAATGTCTTTGTACCTGAATTGCGATACTGCAAGCAGCTTTACATCACACGCTGTGTACTGTCAGTCCTTATCCTTACAGATTAGGGGACACATTTTGAAGCACTCATATTTGCCTTCTGGTCATCTTATTTTAGCTGTGTTTTAAGCGAGGTCAAGGACGTGTTCTCTGATCATTTGTGCAGATTCCACTAAAACCCCTGTAGTACTTTTCCCATGCTAAACATGACATTTTATGAATACCTTTTTTCCCCCCCTTCAGACCACATTGCCAATGCGCATCTTCAAGCTGATGGGCGTAGAGACGATGATCCTGACCAACGCTGCCGGAGGCCTCAACCAGGACTACAAGGTGGGGGACATCATGATCATCAAGGACCACATCAACATGCCGGGATTTGCTGGAATCAACCCGCTGAAAGGGCCCAATGATGAGAGGTAGGGGTGGACACATGGGAATCATTGTTTGTGATTATGATTTGCATTTTTTAAATGGGAAAAAGTCATCAGAGATAGTTAAAAAAAAAAAAACACCCGACCTTCACTGAGCTGACTCAGCGTCTTTTAAATTCAGGGTTTTAGAAGATTGAGGGGATGGGATCTACAAATGTTTCTCTTCATAAATTGCCAAAGATTTAAATCTGTGCGTTACTACATCAGCTGAAAGCATGCGAGTCATCTTCATTCAAACATCCCCTCAGGAGAGATATAAAGTCTTATCTTGTGTAACTAGAAATTTCACACCAGCAGTTTTGACTTAATCCCTGATCAAATGACTCAGCATTTATGTTACCCCCCCCCTCCCCCACCATATTTTTTTACCTGAATTTATAACAATTTCTCCAGGCTCCTTTTAAAAAACTGCCACACTTCTTACCCAGGAGGAACAAACAAAAGCTTGTTGTTCTCGTCTTGTGGACGTCAGAGGCATCGCACCACTAGAAGAAGAATTTTAGCTTCAGAGGAGATGTCAGATTATCGACGCTGCAGGAGTTCACATAACAAAGAGACCACTACAACTTTTACTCTCAGCCTGCATTACAACATGAAGCTTCTCCACTGATACAAACTTTGTGTTTCCTACAATATGCAATGCTATGGTGGTTTTATGCAGCTATTAGCTCCAGAGGCAATGACACACGGATGGTTTTGTAGTTCTCATAAGGGCAGGACACTCGGGTGTGTTTGCTGTAATCACACTTGAGTCATTTGGGGGACTTTCAGTATTGAGTAGGGCAGTTGTGTGGATTCCAACGTTGCTAATGCTTGAGTAAACACAGCCTTCCTGCCTACAGGTTTGGTGCCCGTTTCCCCTGCATGTCTGACGCCTACGACCGCGAGCTGCGGCAGTTGGCCCATGAAGTGGCTTCAGAGTTGGGCTACAGTGACTTCCTGAGGGAGGGAGTGTACGTCGTCCTGGGAGGGCCGTCCTTTGAAACCATCGCAGAGTGTCGCATGCTGCACACGCTGGGGGCGGATGCTGTTGGTAAGTAACGACTCCTCCTCTCACACATTAAACTCTGTTTATCTTTCATGACATTCCCGAGAGCCTGAACACAACCTTAAAAAAGATTCACCAAATCCCAACACTTCCCTGAACCAAGAGGTTGTCTCACAGTTCATCCAGCAGAAGTACCTGCACACACACACGTACACACACACACACTCACACACAAGCTCTAAGTCATCTACTGATGTGACACAGGAAGACTTGAGTCACAGGACAGGTCATTCACAAATTTACTTTTAAGCAACACCAACGTTACGAGTCTTGCTGCTGGCAGGATGCTTAAGAAAGAAATGAATATCCCCGACAGAAAAACGCTTTGTGCGTCACAAAGTTTATAGAAATATTTCCAGTATTTAGTAAAATCATGATGACATATATCCGCATAATAAAACTGAAAAAAAGAACATCACTATGTAAAATAATCTGAAAAAGCCTTAAAGCAAACAAGACTCATACCACAAAATGATGATGTGGTAATGAAAAGGCATGCAAGAGCCCGAAATGTAACCACCCCAAATGTTTTCAATCAAAAATGTAACAAAAGTGCTGAGCCCAAAATGTAATAACTTTACTTGTAGTATCATACACAAATGCCCCCGTGCCACATATACGAATATATTAACAGTATATTCTAGGGGTGCAGAAATGCTAAATTTTCTCTCATTGATTACTCTTCCCATTGTTAAAGCGAGTACTCGAGTAATCGTTTTGTAGTTCCTTTTTTTTTGTGATTCTTTTCCCTCCACGGGAGGCCCCGCCCCCAACTATGACGCGATGCCGACTGTATTTATTGAGTCATTTGAATCTTCGGGATTTTAATAATTGTTAGTTATAGGCCTTTGTATTAACGTTCAAATTAAGACATTTCTTACTTCAACAGACGGCAAACCTCAAATAAAAATTCACACAGACGTATCTTGTGACCGTTTTAACACTTGATTGTAATTAGAGCAGTGAGTGTGGCGAGCGGACGTGCAGACATCAATGCGCACTCATCGCACGCTGAAGCTGTTTTGAAGACTTGTGTAAATCAGTGTAGTGATACAACAGAAAACTCAAAGTACTTGGTCTTTTTCGATTCTCTGATTCTCTGATTCTCCTTCCTGAAGTTACAAATACAACAGAACCCTTTTCACACATACGGAAATCTCCTGAAAAACTCCGGAGATTTCCAGGAGGAGTTGTATGTGTGAACGCAACAGCCACATTTTTTACTCCGATATTACCCGGAGTTTATCCGGCCAGACCCCTAGTATTTTTTCCGCAGATAATCCGGAGGAGCTGATGTCTGAACGCGGCCAAATAAACTCTGGAGCCAATAGAAACAGAATGAAGTTTATATCGTGACCGGCAAAAGTGTCTGCACGCGACCACTACGATCTCCGTGCACGTATATTTTCTGTTGGTCAGTTTGTTGTTCTCCTCTCTCTTGTGGATGTTGTCATTCCATTGGATTACACATAGCATTGATAAAAAGACAAATATTCTCATTATAACGTCGTGTAGCGGACTCTGTTGCTAGGGCCGCTAATTCCGTGTTGTTTATTTACGTCACATCGTCGGGAAATCCCCCGCGGGAAATCCCCCGCGGGAAATCCCCCGCGGCCCCCCCCCCCCCTCCTCTCTGACAGGGAAAGTCCCCCGCTGTGAGGAGCATATGTGAACGACTAGGTCAGGAGAATCTCCAGAGAATTCCTCCTGTAAATATCTAGATGTTATCCGGAGTGCACATGTGAAAACGGCTCAGGTGAACGATTTAAGTGTCTGTCTGTTTCATCTTTCTCCGCTGTGAGCTATGTCTCCCTATGAGGTTGTTCCGTTTTGTAGTTATTAAAAGGATAATCATCTAAAATTCCAAAATATAGGAAAACATCTAGTTATGCTGCTCTGTCCTGGATGATTAAACGTCATTGGTTTGGCGGGGTAAAGCGGTAATCGCAAAGTGAAAGTCCTTCTTTTTCTGACGACTAAAAAGACAATTTGAACTGAACTTTCGTAGATCATATTGCTTATTTCGTTTGTTTGGGACTTTTTGTTCATTGTGAATTCATAAAGGGGTTAATTAAAGGGATATTTCTGTTAGGGTAGCAGCGTACGGATCAACAACGGACGCGTTTCAGCACAGAGCCTTTATCAGCGCTTTGTTTGTCATCTATTTTCTTTTTGCGCTCGTGCTCCTTTTTTTCTGTTTTGAATTAGGCCTATCCTAGAACCCACAATGCAACAAGAAACATTTACAAAAACATGGACTACAGAACGATTATCAATTACATTATTATTATTATTATTATTTAATTAATTAATAATTGAATTATTTAATGCACCCCTAGTATATTCTGTATATCTAAATAATGTCATCGGGATAAGCGATGACAGCACTAGAAAAATTTAACGATACCTGTTTCGATACCACGATACGACTAAACACAAATCTTAGGTACCTAATATTGGATCATTTCTTGTCTTAAATCAACAAAAAATGTGTGAAGGTGAACTTCTGAAGACTGGCTCTCCTTTAAAATATGACCATTATGTTAAAGCGTCTGTACTTTGAGATGTGAGTGATCATTAGAACGACGTAGATGATATCGTTTTTAAAACTTGCGGTATCCAAAATAATTGATTCTGACGACCTCATAACCTTCAGTTACACCGTCTACCATGCAGAGATCTTTGCGTGTCACTCCTCACCTCCTGTCTGTCCTCTCGCTGCAGGGATGAGCACAGTCCACGAGGTCATCGTTGCTCGCCACGCCGGCATGCGCTGCTTCGCCATGTCGCTGATCAGCAACCGCTCGGTGATGGACTACGACAGCCAGGAGAAGGCCAACCACGAAGAAGTCCTGGAGACGGGCAGGCTGAGGGCCGAGGAGCTGCAGAAGCTGGTGTCCAACATGGTGGCTCGGCTGGAGCGCAACAATAACTCGTACTGAACATGTGACCGACACAACTGTACCCGGTCGCAGGTCAGCTGGACTACCTGCTGCTCAAACACCTACCTGCTCGCTAGGATGCTTTAAAGAAGACACTGGAGTTTTCCAGTTCCACTGACTGTTGCTTTGAGTCTTAAATTCCTGAAAACTGGTCCTATTTTTATGCACTCCTATCAGCATGTTTACATTTTCCTTTTTTGTACTTTCTAATTTAGAGACGCACGATATTCAGCTGTAAAGAGAATCATATTTTAACTTCTAATTTAAGAGCTTTTAACTTAATAAATAAAAATATTTATTATTTCAGTTCTTTTTGCATACCCTGATATCCATCAACTACCAACAGAAAAAACTGAAATATTCCTATTTAATCATTTAACCATTTTCCAACCTGTCTGAGGGATCATGAGTTTAATACTTCTTTTAAAATGGGGGTTTAAAATGTACTTTAATATTTATACTGAATGTATGTAAGTCGTGTGTTTTTTTTATGCCTGATAATATTGAGTGTTTTGAAGGACCGACTTGAAGAAAGGGATGATATCCTGCATGAGATTACTGAAAGAAGGCAGATTGAAGTTTAAAATCTCCTTCGTTGTCCGATCACTGTGTCAGCAGACTCCGGCTGTCTCTGCTTTATGAGGTACTTTACTAACAACTGTGCCAACTGGAGATCTACTTTTACAATAAAAATGAGTCAACATGAAAACAATGGCGGTGTCAAAGTCTGCTTCATCGGAAACTAAATGGGTCAGAGCTTTCTTTGTAGTTGGGTTGGTAGAGGGAGGGGGGGGGGGGGGCGTAGAGGGGGAGGAAGGTGTGTTGTCTTGAGTCACAGTCCCCAAATAGATCTAATCAGACTTCACTTTCTGGTTTTTAGCAGAAAAAAAGTTTTCATTTTCATGTGCAAACTTTCCCTTGATGGCTCTCAGCAATTGTGTGTCTGTTAAAAGGACCAATATGTAAACTGAAGGCTTCTCTGAAAACACTCATCAGCCAGTATGTCCTCCTTCTAAGCTTACGAATGGTCTGTTTTTGTTTTGACCAGAGAAGATAAGCAGTTTTAAGGCACTCCCACAAGGTCGCTTTGGATGCTCCTTGGTTTTTCCAGGAAAACAACAAACCAACAGGTGTTGCAGCGATGGAAGTGGGCAAGTGAACTGGTTCAGATAGAAGGGATTCTACCCAGATCTAAAAGACATTTTTCTAATAAGCTCCACGAGCAGTCAGCTCTCTCCAATGAGCTTCAAAGTCACAACACTACTTGCATATCCACATCCAAAATAGCAAATATTATATTTTACTGCACATCATTCTTGCTGATAATATATACGCAGCAGATCTTGTCTTACTGAGAGATTGAAATCTAATCTCAATACTTTTTGTATTGAGTCAAATCAGCGGACATCACTGAGTTGCACAATCAGAAGAACAGCAAAATGGACCAGATTTGGCTCCTGACAGAGTCTGACTACAGATCTGTCCTTTAAAACACAAACTGCAGCTTCAGTGAAGCTTTCCTAGAGTTCAAAAGCAAACAACTCAGTCTTACTAGTTCCCACATCTGTCCTGTGTGTGAGAGTGACATTGACATTTATAACGTTTGTTTCTCCTTCCTCTTATCAGACGAGTCTCTGCCTCCCTTACTCTTCACCGTCCACTCACACTAAACACGGACCCTACACTCTGCCTGTTCCCACCTTCCTCCCCAAAATATATGCACAACCACTAGTCCACATCCTCCTCCCTCCAATAAGAAACCAGAAAAAAAAAAACATTTCCATGACGTTGAGCCCCCCTTTTTAATGGCCTTACAAGGTCATGAGAATTTTTCAAGCAGTCTGTTTTAGTGCAGTGAAAGAGCAGGTATCCACATGAACCGGTCTGATGCAGGGAGGGGAGGCTCAGTCTATAAGCACACACTGACAGGCTGCAAATGACTTCTCATACTAGTTCTACAAGTTAGACTTATGACTCCTTACAGAGATATGTATGTTAAAGGTGATTGTCTTTTCGAGAAAATGCAAATTATGTTTAAACACAATCCGACCTGTTTGACGACTTCACAATCTAGCTGTACACCGTCTGATGAGTGTACAGGTACACTTATCAAACACAACTTAAAGAAAGTATCTCATTTAAGTCCTTACTTTTTCAAACTGAGATCAATTTCATGTATTTGAGTGGGGATGAAGTTGTAGAAACGGTAATCACACTTTGCGATTCTCAGAACAATATTTGTTATTTTAATGATCGAAAGTGTAAAAAAAAAGGCCGTTCAAATCAAAAAATGCAAATCTTCAGTAATAATTTGAACCCGAAGCTGCCGTGAGCTGAGGAGAGAGGGAGCAGCTGTGGTCCATTCAAACTCACAAGTCGGCAAATATTGATGTTTCTCGTGTCCTTACTGCGTCTCGTAAACATGCAGAAGTTACGTTTATGTCTCTAATGAAGCGACAGAGAGCAGAGGGCGGAACACTGTCACAAAAACATGCACCAATGTATTCCTGCAATTTAGACAGTGTGCAGGAGTTCACCTGCAATTTAAAATCTTACAAATCAGGTGCCTTCTTTTGTTGCCACAGACATGACACAGGTATCGATACTGTTTGATTTCTACAAGAACAAAACAAATCTTTAAAAAAAGAACAAAAAAACATGCTTTGGCCCAAGGGGTGCCTGTAGCCAAGCGGTTATAGTGTGCACAGGCCGTGTACAGAGGCTTAAAGCCCTCTGGAGCAGGTGTCCCGGGTTCGAATCCGACCTCTGACCTCTTTCCTGCAAGTCAATCCCCACTCTCTCTCTCTCTCTCTCTCTCCTGATTTCTGACTCTATCCACTGTCCTATCTCTAAAAAAAAGACAGATAAAGCCCAAAAACAAATCTTTTTTGTTTGTAGAGGAGCTCTTCAAACAAAGACAGTCAATATTTGTCTGTCAAACATTACAGCTGCTTTATTATCAAAACTAACAACCTGTGATGACAACTTCTATTAAAGGGAAGTAACTCTGTCGAACAACTGTTCCTAATCCATGTTCATACTGTACTACCTGTTAACCCTTTCAACAGCTGATCTAAAGCCATGTTGACCACATAACCAAACCTCATAAGCAAAGAGAGCGGCCAGAATGCAAATAAAAAAGGACTTATCAACATGGTCCACTAAAAGATAAATGACACCTTTAATAAAAGGTTCCCTTGCTCACAAAACGGACACTTTAAGGGCTCCTTACACCGGTTTCTACCTCAGTATAGCTTAGGATCAAATTCTTGCAATGTTTTTTAAAATGTGGAGGAATGAGGAAGGCCTAAACAAACAACTTGGAGAAAAAGAAAATGTGATAAAAAAAAACATCATATTCTGAGCATAAGGCGTCAGGTAGAATATTTAAATGAATCAGGAATGACGTGTTTGAAAGCAGAAGCCGTCCATAAACACAAATGTGCGACTTTTCTTTGGCAATAATTGCAAGGAAAGAAATCACTCCATAAACAGAAGTATCAGGTAGCTTCTGGTACTTTTTTGGAATTTGGAGTTCCTGTTCATACAACACATTTTAGGAGATCTGCAGAGAGATGATTTAAGGAGGAGCAACATTTTCTAGAGCATAGCAACATCAGGGAAACAGTGATTAAAGGAGACTAGATTAAAGACAGAGATTGGAGTTTGTTTACGTCCGGGAGATGTTCCCTTGAATTAACTACTGGTACTTCATCTTTTTATGAATGTGAATTTTCCATCTCTCTACTTTACTGCACAATCTTCAGAGTGAAAAGATACATATACTGTACTTGTCTTTGTTTTCTACTTGCATATATGCACCTGTTATAGAGTGGAGAGGTGGAGGAGCCAAAGGGAAGTTTACCAACCTTAAAGTGATAGTGACAACAACAAACAAGAGAAAGTTTAACTAACGCTGCCCTCTGCTGCTCGTTCACTAGAGAGACAAAACATCAGACTGGGTTGAGGCTATTATTCTAGTAGATTAAAAAAAAAAGCTGTTAGTCATGAACAATTGTGTTGATAGATATTAAATGAAATCAGCACAAAGTCAAACAATTCACATGATGCAGCTCCCAACATCACCTGCTTTCTGTCAATTATTCTCAACTGTAAACTTTACGTCCATCACATGCAACCTAACAAGTCATGTTGGCGCTGGAAAAAAGCAGTGTGCAGTTTTTTTAGCCGTTGTATAGACTAAAAAGAAAATAAAGTCGTTATTTAGAAAACAATGATTTGCAGCTCTAATTATGAGTATCAAACTGTTATAATGAATACTGTGTTTAATGACATATTCTTTAAGAAATTGATTGTTATAAGAGACATCCTCTAACACTTTAAAGGTCACATATTATCCTCCTTTATAATAAGTTTAAATAAGTCTCAGAGCTCCCCGAAACATATCTGTGAAGTTTCTTGTTCTAAATCCACTCTGATCCCGTATTTGATCATGTCTATAAACCCCTCTATTTCAGCCCTGCTCAGAACAGGCTGTTTCTGTGTCTGTAGCTTTAAATGCAAATGAGCTGTGTTTGACCACGCCCCCTCTCTGGAAGTAGATGTAGCTTGGGCTTTCTTGCACCATGCCGTATTGTTTAGGGTGAGAAAGATGACTCAGAGGGCAGAACAAACACCTAGCTGTGGGAGTGTCACCCACCTGGTTCAGATAGAAGTGATTCTACCCGGGGGGGGGGGGGGGGGGGGGGGGGGGGGGAGAGTCAGCTCTCGTACATTTATAACGTTTGTTTGTCCTTCCTCTTATCAGACGAGTCTCTGCCTCCCTTACTCTTCACCGTCCACTCACACTAAACACGGACCCTACACTCTGCCTGTTCCCACCTTCTTCCCCAAAATATATGCACAACCACTAGTCCACATCCTCCTCCCTCCAATAAGGGAAACATTTCCATGACGTTGAGCCCCCCTTTTTAATGGCCTTACAAGGTCATGAGAATTTTTCAAGCAGTCTGTTTTAGTGCAGTGAAAGAGCAGGTATCCACATGAACCGGTCTGCTTCAGGGAGGGAAGGTTCAGTCTATAAGCACACACTGACAGGCTGCAAATGACTTCTCATACTAGTTCTACAAGTTAGACTTATGACTCCTTACAGAGATATGTATGTTAAAGGTGACTGTCTTTTCGAGAAAATGCAAATTATGTTTAAACACAATCCGACCTGTTTGACGACTTCACAATCTAGCTGTACACCGTCTGATGAGTGTACAGGTACACTTATCAAACACAACTTAAAGAAAGTATCTCATTTAAGTCCTTACTTTTTCAAACTGAGATCAATTTCATGTATTTGAGTGGGGATGAAGTTGTAGAAACGGTAATCACACTTAGCGATTCTCAGAACAATATTTGTTATTTTAATGATCGAAAGTGTAAAAAAAAAAGGCCGTTCAAATAAAAAAATGCAAATCTTCAGTAATAATTTGAACCCGAAGCTGCCGTGAGCTGAGGAGAGAGGGAGCAGCTGTGGTCCATTCAAACTCACAAGTCGGCAAATATTGACGTTTCTCGTGTCCTTACTGCGTCTCGTAAACATGCAGAAGTTACGTTTATGTCTCTAATGAAGCGACAGAGAGCAGAGGGCGGAACACTGTCACAAAAACATGCACCAATGTATTCCTGCAATTTAGACAGTGTGCAGGAGTTCACCTACAATTTAAAATCTTACAAATCAGGTGCCTTCTTTTTGTTGCCACAGACATGACACAGGTATCGATACTGTTTGATTTCTACAAGAACAAAACAAATCTTTAAAAAAAGAACAAAAAAACATGCTTTGGCCCAAGGGGTGCCTGTAGCCAAGCGGTTATAGTGTGCACAGGCCGTGTACAGAGGCTTAAAGCCCTCTGGAGCAGGTGTCCCAGGTTCGAATCCGACCTCTGACCTCTTTCCTTCAAGTCAATCCCCACTCTCTCTCTCTCTCCTGATTTCTGACTCTATTCACTGTCCTATCTCTAAAAAAAAGACAGATAAAGCCCAAAAACAAATCTTTAAAAAAAAAGATGCTTGGTCTGAGCGAACACCTGGCAAGAATCCTTCAAGTCCATGAGTGGAAATCATAACCTTCAACATGTTAACTTCTTCCATAACTGTGCATGTTTGTAGAGGAGCTCTTCAAACAGAGACAGTCAATATTTGTCTGTCAAACATTACAGCTGCTTTATTATCAAAACTAACAACCTGTGATGACAACTTCTATTAAAGGGAAGTAACTCTGTCGTAACTGTTCCTAATCCGTGTGCATACTGTACTACCTGTTAACCCTTTCAACAGCTGATCTAAAGCCATGTTGACCACATAACCAAACCTCATAAGCAAAGGCCAGAATGCAAATAAAAAAGGACTTATCAACATGGTCCACTAAAAGATAAATGACACCTTTAATAAAAGGTTCCCTTGCTCACAAAACGGACACTTTAAGGGCTCCTTACACCGGTTTCTACCTCAGTATAGCTTAGGATCAAATTCTTGCAATGTTTTTTTAAAATGTGGAGGAATGAGGAAGGCCTAAACAATCAACTTGGAGAAAAAAAAAATGTGATAAAAAAACCCATCATATTCTGAGCATAAGGCGTCAGGTAGAATATTTAAATGAATCAGGAATGACGTGTTTGAAAGCAGAAGCCGTCCATAAACACAAATGTGCGACTTTTCTTTGGCAATAATTGCAAGGAAAGAAATCACTCCCTAAACAAAAGTATCAGGTAGCTTCTGGTACTTTTTTGGAATTTGGAGTTCCTGTTCATACAACACATTTTAGGAGATCTGCAGAGAGATGATTTAAGGAGGAGCAACATTTTCTAGAGCATAGCAACATCAGGGAAACAGTGATTAAAGGAGACTAGATTAAAGACAGAGGTTGGAGTTTGTTTACGTCCGGGAGATGTTCCCTTGAATTAACTACTGGTACTTCATCTTTTTATGAATGTGAATTTTCCATCTCTCTACTTTACTGCACAATCTTCAGAGTGAAAAGATACATATACTGTACTTGTCTTTGTTTTCTACTTGCATATATGCACCTGTTATAGAGTGGAGAGGTGGAGGAGCCAAAGGGAAGTTTACCAACCTTAAAGTGATAGTGACAACAACAAACAAGAGAAAGTTTAACTAACGCTGCCCTCTGCTGCTCGTTCACTAGAGAGACAAAACCTCAGACTGGGTTGAGGCTATTATTCTAGTAGATTAAAAAAAAAAGCTGTTAGTCATGAACAATTGTGTTGATAGATATTAAATGAAATCAGCACAAAGTCAAACAATTCACATGATGCAGCTCCCAACATCACCTGCTTTCTGTCAATTATTCTCAACTGTAAACTTTACGTCCATCACATGCAACCTAACAAGTCATGTTGGCGCTGGAAAAAAGCAGTGTGCAGTTTTTTTAGCCGTTGTATAGACTAAAAAGAAAATAAAGTTGTTATTTAGAAAACAATGATTTGCAGCTCTAATTATGAGTATCAAACTGTTATAATGAATACTGTGTTTAATGACATATTCTTTAAGAAATTGATTGTTATAAGAGACATCCTCTAACACTTTAAAGGTCACATATTATCCTCCTTTATAATAAGTTTAAATAAGTCTCAGAGCTCCCCGAAACATATCTGTGAAGTTTCTTGTTCTAAATCCACTCTGATCCCGTATTTGATCATGTCTATAAACCCCTCTCTTTCAGCCCTGCTCAGAACAGGCTGTTTCTGTGTCTGTAGCTTTAAATGCAAATGAGCTGTGTCTGACCACGCCCCCTCTCTGGAAGTAGATGTAGCTTGGGCTTTCTTGCACCATGCCGTATTGTTTAGGGTGAGAAAGATGACTCAGAGGGCAGAACAAACACCTAGCTGTGGGAGTGTCACCCACCTGGAGGAGGGGTTACAGCCCTTTGTGATGTCATGAAGGGAAAATCTCCAAACTCATAATTGGGGGGTTTGTAGACAGACTGGGGAAACATATTAGTATTATTAAAACCTTGGTGAAGTGTATTTTGCATGATACAGTATACGACCTTTAAATCGTGTAACTGTCAGAGTAGATGAACAAACAATAAAAAAATATCATCAAATTTAAACAAACATTTATTATAAATCATACCTAAGGGTGAAGGACTTTTGGGAAAACATTTAATGGAAAAAATTCATCTTGGAACAAAAGGCAGGCAGGTTGTTTATTTTTTCTTTTCTTCTTCTTCATGTTAACACCAAATGTAGTCCTGAGAGGTGCTTCGCTGGCTAGGAATGACAAGTGAAGAATCCATAAGGGGTTAAAGAGCATCTTGTGCTTCTGCAGCTTCAGTGCTGGGATAAGTAAGGCCGGGTTCTACAGGAGAAGCTAAAACAAACTGCATCAATGAGTGAATGTCAGTATATATGCAGGTAAGACAAAGAGGGGATCCGTGGGAATGTTTTTTCCTTTTATGACTCCACTTTGTAGACTTTGTTTTTTTTTGGGATTTCTAGCTTAGGAAGTGTCTTGAAAATACTGATATTTGTGAATTCTGTTTTTGGGTTCAGTTCAGTTTTGAGTTTAAATAAAAACAACAAGACAAGTAATTTTAAAAAAGCGTCAAATCCATCCACTAGGAATCTTGCATAGTCAAATATGCCATAATTTACAAAGTCTGTGAGAAATACCTCATAGGTATAAATCCAAAAAGAGAAAAAGCTGCAACTGAATGTCTCTTTCGTTTGGTTTTCAGTGTCACCTGAGCAGTATGCCTCTCTGTGCGCCTCCCCCTCAGCTGTATGTGTGGATGATTCTGTGCCGCTTCAAATGGTGCATCATGATGAAGGATTTCCCGCACAGCGAGCAGCTGTAGGGCCGCTCGCCGCTGTGTGTGCGCTGGTGGACCCTCAGGCTGCTCTGCTGCGTGAACCTCTTCCCGCACTGTCCGCAGCCGAACGGCTTCTCGCCCGTGTGCGTGCGGTAGTGAATGCTGAGGTGGGAGGAGCACTGGAAGTTCTTGCCGCACACCGTGCACCAGAATGCGCGCTTCCTCTTGTGGCTCTGCTGGTGTAGCTTGAACTGGTGCAGGCGGCTGAACGCCTTCCCGCACTGCGAGCAGACGTAGCCCCGCGCCATGCCTGAGGGGGGTCTGTGGGAGGCGTGGAAGTTGCCCGATGTGAAAGTGTTTGGCGCTGGAGTTACGACATGTCTCTCTCCAGCCGAGGCCTCCCTCTCCGAGTGTTGATCTGGCTGTCTCAGATGTGCAGCATGCGACGGGTTTCTCTGCGGGTAAATCTGATCCTTCTGCGGCTGAGCGCCCTGAGGTCTGGACTGAAAACTGGACGACTGCGGAGCGTCCTTCTGATACTCGCTGTTGAACATCCCATTACACGGCCTCTGAGCAGACAGCTGCTGAACACCGGCCGACTTATTTGAACCCAGGTGAGCATCAGAATGGTCCGGGAATGTTTGAGAATACTCCTCCACCACGCTGGAAAAGTCAGGAAAACCCGCGTCAATGTCCTCGCCTTCGATTATGGACGACCAGAGCTGATTCTCTCGTTCGTCCATGGAGAAATCTGCTGCGAGTTGACTCTGCTTCCCCACGATGTGCTGGCATCCGTCGCGACTGTATCCCGATTGGTTCTCCTCCTTCTCCGTCTTGACGTTAAACTGAAGGTCACCGATGTCTCCTGCAAGCTGCCCAGCGTTATACAACTCACCAAAGTCGGATGTTTTTCGCCTGGAGACCTCTGAAGGGTTTAACCGACGGCCGTTTTCTAGCTGCTGGCTCTCTGGAGCAGCGGCTGGATTAGGGAATGAAACAGCAGAACCTGAAAGTGACAAGACAACACATGTGGTACATTTCAAACAAAGGCTTAGCACTATTTTTTTTTAGATCTACTTGTTGCAAAAACTACTGGGCCGTTTGACTTACCCATAGGTCCAGCAGAGTCAGTGATCCACAGCGTCTCATCTGGACTCTCTTCCTTAATTGTGAATGAAACCGTGGCATCTGTAATCTCAGGAAACTACAGAGAGGAAGTTTGGAAAATTTGAATTTGCACTGGTGAGTTTTTTTGGCAACTTGGAGGCAATGCAGTCTAAAGAAAGACACTGACATATCCTCATCCTGTAAAGCTGTGTAAGAGAAAAATGTTAGCAAACAGCAGCTCATTGGGTTGACAGACTTCTGTACGATACCAAAAGAAGTTCTAGGCACCAAATATTGGTATATATATATTTTATAATATTTTAATTAACAGAAATTGCAGGCAAATTCCTATATTGCAAAAATAGAATACAAATTAAACTTAGACATTGCTATATCTATCTCTTTTGCTCTTGTGTTCAACCAAACAAAGAATCAGTGCCACTGCAGATGAGAGGATGATTTTAGGCTTCTTCAATCTTGACAACCTCCCTTAGTTACCCTTATCCACGCAGGGGTCAAGGGTATTTTGAGGGCCCTTCTCTGGGCAGGGTTGCCAGGTTTTTTTTTAGTTTTGCTTTAATGAATCGTTCTACTTCCATACATCCACAGAGCAAATTTTAAGTGCTAATGTATGTTATATAGCTCATTTAGTAACTTAAACAATTTAGGAAGTAGATTAAACAGCAGTGTAGGGGAAACTGCTTTCAGTGCTGGTATACTGGCCATGTGTGTGAGAAGCATGTCCCTATAAATAACAGAGTGTAAACCCGAATTTCCCTCAGGGATTAATAAAGGATATCAAAATAAAATAAATGTAAAAAAAAAAAGAAGGAAATATTGCAATACATTTGACGATGATAGCAATACTATTGTACTTTAAAGGAAATATATACAGGGTGTTGTGGCAGAGGTTTGACTGGTTCTTGCATTGGGCTGGCTTGATTAGCTGTTGGGCTAGTTTAGTGGCTGGATTTGGTGACCAATGGTCTGGTGTTGTTATCACACAGACCTGGCAGCCCTGGCCCTGGTGGTCCTTTGCAGGGGGGCAACTACTGAATGTTCCTGGTGGTTTGTAATCAGGCCTTGATTCATGGATGACTACAAAACATGTTTCCTGTGCAATAATGTTTACAATAAAAAAACAACACAGACCTTCATATCTCCTGCAGGGTGCGGACAGCTTCCCCCCACATCACTTCCTCGGTCCATGTAGTTCTCTGGTGCAGAAAAAAGGGAAAATACTTTTTTTTTTTTCTTTGTACAATAAAATACGACATGAAAACAGGAAATGATTCCAATACTCAAGAACAACTTACAAAATTTTCTTAAACAGAATTTACTGCAGCCTTTTACTTTCTGTGCATCTGACCACATGCATGTTACCTCTGCGTTAAAATGTAAACAAACACCCAATTAACAGCAGTCATTAATTATGAGCAAAGACTGAGCATCTTACCAAACCCTCGCTGCAACTGGGCACTTTTGTTCTCCATCATTAACAGTTTCCTCTTCAGCATGTCATTCTCGCTTTGCTTGCGGGATATTTCAAGGTGCAAAAACGCACATTTGTCATCGACTAGTTTGGATATCTCTGACACTGCTGCTTTAACCAAAACCTCCATTATTGAGGACAACTGGGTTTGAAAGGGAATGCAGGTCGCCATATTGATGCATGCAACGTGACGTGTGAGGCAGATGTATGATTAGACGGTCCTTCCGCGTTTTAAATTTGATAAAAAATGCAAAAATAAGCGACGTACAGCAACATTTGACATCCCTGTGTGAAGCTAGCTGCAACCTTTTCTTCCGTGTGGCGGAGGGGTTTACCGTAAATACACGAATAGAGGCGCAGCGGAAATACATCAAGGAGGAAGAGACAAGATGAGTCTGGCATTATGGCCTTTACCTTTTCTTTCTTTTTTACATTCATTTGTTGGTATTTCATACGGAAGACGATTAGAGTCAGATTTGAGAAAAACATATTATTAGGTCTTAGGAGGAAAAAGTCAAAATGTCATGAATAAAGTTGAAAAGCAATTTCCAGAATTATGTAAAAATATTGAGGGAGAAAAGTCTAAATGGCATGAAGAAAGGTAAAATATAATATTATACAATTCTACAATTCACTTAGCAGACGCTTTTATCTAAAGCAACGTACATCAGAGAGTAAGAACAACACAAGCAAGGATCTAGAAAAAAAGGAACAATGTCAGTAAGAGCAAACGATCAGCTTCGAGTCTGATTGGACACACAGGTGCTGACAGGAAGTGACCAGAGGCAAAGCACAACTTTGTGGGCAGTTCTTGAGAGCTCTAATCAGTATAGAAACCATCTTATAAGTCATCGTTATCAAACAAAAACAATCGTCACAACCATCATCATCATCAATAATATCGAGACCATCGTCATTAAGTTAGTAAGTATTCATGAAAGAGCTGGGTCTTTAGCTTTTTCTTAAAGGTGCACAGGGACTCTGCAGATCCAATGGAGTTTGGAAGTTCATTCCACCACCGGGGGGCGACAGAGGAGAAGAGTCTAGTCAGAGACTTAGGACCCTGTTGTGAAGGTTGGATCAGACGCCTTTCATTGGCAGAGCGTAGTGGGCGGGAGGAAGTGTAGACCTGGATGAGAGAGTTAAAGTAAGGAGGAGACGTTTTTGTCGCTGTTTTGTAAGCGACAAACTTCGTGAATGAAGTTGAAATGTCCAGAATAAAGTCATAATGTTGAGAAAAAGTCGAAATGTAGAAACAAATAGTCGAAATATCAAGAATTAGGTTGAAATACAATTTCTTATCATTTTGACTTTTTTCTCGGTATTTCAACTCTATTTTTCACATTTCTAAAACATTTTTGGCGTATTGCATAGTGTAAAGAAAATCTTCATGCTCTTTTTCTGAGCCATTAATACAGTTAATTATGGCTTTTTTTTTATTTCTGTTGGCCGGGCCCTAATCCTCTTCCATATTTTCAGGTAAAATTAAATTTGACTTACCTTTTCCTGTCAGGCGGGCATGGGCACAGTCTTTGAAGTGACGTGAGCTTCTGTGTAAAATATGCTCATTAATCTTAAAAGCCATGATTGCGAGAAACAAAAAAAAAAATGGTTGATTGAAGACACTTGTATTTAAAAGTGTATGTTCCCAGCTTTACATTTGTATCACTTAAAAATATCAACACTGATGGCTGTACTGGTCAACTCTAAAAAGTAAAACATAGCCAGTCCGCTAGTGTAACCCTTTTAACCCTGTTTATGTAAAACAAAAATACAAAACAGAAGAATGATTAAAATGGTCATCAATGAACAACCAGGTTAAAAATCAGTTAACTTGAGTCCAAAAATCTCAAACTTGTGTTGATATTATAATGATTGAAATGGGGGTCCTTCAAGGCTCCCCCTTGGGTCCCCTTCTGTTTTGTGAAGATCAAATGTGACATCTTTAATATGAATCTGGAGGCCTTGAAAAAAGGATAAAATAATAGTAACATAAACAGAAAAGAGGAAGACAACATATACTGTACTTACACTAATAAATATGAAAATAACCAATACCAGACTTCACATTTTACACAACGTTTTCTTGAATTTATTTAAAAATAAAAAAGCTAAACAAAGATAATTACATCTTTTTCTTTATGTTGATTCTTTTTTAACATAATTTAACTTGTAAAATGTGTAACTTTATACCCATGAATCATGCTACGATTGGATATAAGATTGACAATTGTTAATCAGTGAGCTTGTGTTGCAAACTACTGAATTACAGCAAACTGGAACACATTAAATAAAAGGGGAAACATTATTATACATAGCAATAAAGCATTGAACCTCTGAATCCACAGGTTCAAAATTCTGTTCCCATGTGAAAAATGTGGGCAGTAATCACTCTGTACTTAGAGGGTCACACTGTCAGCTGCGTCAGGTGCTCCTTCTGTGCTAAGCTGGAGTGTTAGTTTCGTCAAACTATTTTAATGGCCTCTTAAAAGTCCAGCCACCTCCTACAAAACAACTTCAAATAGCAGCAAATATTCAGAACGCTTCAAAGCCATTTTCTTAACCAATTTAATGGCTTTTCTACAACATCCTTGTGCAGTGCTTAAGGCTGGCCGTGTCAAACATTCTATCTGATAGACAAAATCACAGACCATTAAAACAACCCCCAAAAATCAGTCTAAAGTAAAAGCTTCCACAAAGAGTAAAGTTGACATAATGCACTTTTTTTATGCACAAATCACCAAAATTTGAGAGTTTCTTACTACCATGGTGTGACGCATTTCCAATTGGAAACCAATTACAAGATAGAATGCGGGACATAACGTTGGGATTAATTTGATTGGATTGTTAGCTTCAACAAAGCTTTTTAATTGGTCGAAAAATAAATAAATGACTCTAAGTGCAGGATGAGTCATCAGACGTTTTAAAGGAAGAGAAAATACAGTTATTTTAATGTAAAAATACTCAGATAATGCTTTATTAAAATATATTTGGCAGGTAATGGCAGATTGATAAACATTTACACAGGAGTGCTGGATTAAAACCCGGGACATTTAATTTTTTAATTTCATGACTTTGAACTCCCCTATCTGAGATTATAACATTATCATGTTTCATTGTCATATTTGGTTATTTGGACATCTAGTAGATCACTGAAAACCTTGATTTTTAAGAATCACAGTATTTGCTTTACATTTGCCTTCGGACAATATAAAAAACAACAGACTAATTAGCTACTGTTATAAAAACACGTGCACCTTTAGAGGCATATTAAGTTGAGGTTTACAGTACTTTACTGTATGAGGATTGTTTTCGGTTCAACTTAAAATGAAGACACTTCTCTCTGTCTGTTTCATCAATGTAAAATATCGCTGCAACTCTTTTTAAACAAAGGCCTTAAATTATGACTGAGAAATATTTTACCCTCACAGGACCTTCCTCCAAAGGAGAACAATTAAGTCTTACAATATCTCTAGTAACAGCAGAACATCTTATCAAAGATTTAGGTGTTGAAATGGCAGACTATTAGTATTATAAATAATAATAATAATACTATAACATTTTCTTCATAATCCAAAACTTAAAGGACAGGTTTTGAAATGAATTAAATAAAAGGAACACAAACCAGCGAGGCTAATAGGTCTGAAAAAGTTTAGTTACCTTAAAACTCAATGGTAGTGTCATATATTTAGAACAGACCTACACTATCGGTTTACATTTATTATTACATTGCAAAAAAGTCTGATAAATCATTAACTAGTAGGGATGTAACGATACCTCACAATACAGTTAAAAATCACTCTAAATATGGACAATCTAAACCAATGAGACAAAAACATATATTGCAATACTCTATTTTGACCAGCAGAGGGTGCTACCTGTTTTTAGCCTTGACATTAGCAGCTGAAGAGAAGATGCTTACAACCATGGTGGAAAATAGAAGAGTTTGTTATGGCTGAAACCACGGCTTTGATTTAAAGCTGGGGGTGTAGGAGGGGGGGTATGTTTTTAATATAATCTGGGAAGCCTGTTCACCCAAACAAGTGTAAGAGCCACAGAGTGTATACATGCTAAGGTGTTGTAAGGATTTCAGATGAGTGACATCATGACTCAAATTTTCATGTGTCACTTTCCATAATGAAAAAATATCCACTGTATTCGACTTCAATTTCATTTCTTTATAAAAACATTTTTTAAATCGTTATAAAATGCTTTCGTAAACCCAGTATCGTGAGTGTATCGTTACATCCATAGTAACTGCTATGGTCAGCAGTTACATAATGTTAATTTGGCTATTTTAAACAGAATATGATAATTTAAATAAAAGATAATAATCAGTCGAGTGTAACAAGTGGTCCTCCTGAGGCCTACACTGTGAAGAGAGTTCAACATACACGGAGTATTTTTACGTTCACCTGGCTTCACTAACCTTAAATAAAAGAAATGTTGCCAAGCAGTCACATGATTAAAGCTGGTTACCGACCAAGGGTTTCCGTGAGCATGTTTGCTTGAACGAGGCGGTGTCAGCATATGACCAATCATAGGATCTGTCATCAGCAGATCATAAAATTCCACGAGCAAACTTTCATATAAGAAAAGACATTCACCACAAAATTCAGACTCGGCTGTATTTGCAAAATGCAAGAAAAATTTTTTGAAAATCTGGAGTTAACCCTGAACTCAACTCGCTAACCATAAATCCTGCTTCACAGCAGAGGCCTCAGGTCTTTACATCTTTGGTCCTCCTGGTCTCAGTTCATGCCGCCCGGGTTCTGATGATGTTGATCTTTTTTTCTTTTTTTTTGCTTTGTGCTGATGTAAGATTTGCTTGTATGTAAACCCCTGTGTAAAGGTGCTTTATAAATAAAGTTATAATTATTATTGTTCAGGGCAACAGCTTTGGCTGTAGCTCAGAATACTCAACAACGTTCAGTCATCTTAAGAAGACGTCTTTTATAAAGAAGGTCAAAGGAGCGGAAGTGTAACATGTTTGCTGTAGATTTTGAAGGTTTTTTTTTTTGGAAGATTTCAAGTAGTTTTATAGACCTCACTTTGATTTGTCCACTGAGACAGAATTCAATCGGACGATCAGTTCAGAACCGAATGCTGAAGTGGAGAATATTTTACAGTGTTTTTTTTTCTTGCTGTATACATGACACGTGATCTTATTGAACGTGCAGCTTAAGGTGCAATTTCAGGACGCTCATCTGGTTAAAATATTTCCCGCATATGTGACAGCTGAAGGATTGCTCGCTGATGGTTTGACACTGATGTCTTTGATAGAAATTGAAACTATCAAAGCTTTGCCCACAAGCCGAGCATATGAAGCAGTTTTGTCTGGTCGCGTCTCCTCCACAGTTGTCCTCGTCATTGCCCGAGGCGATCATTGAAAATTCAAACACCCCTCCCTCTTGATTCCCATCACTCACAGCGGTGTACTCGTTCACGGTCACGGCTTGTATGATGTGCTGGTCTTGTAACTCAGGTGCTAGAGTGTGATCAGAACTTCCCCCCATAATGGAGTACTGATCACTGTGCATCATGTCTTCCTTTTCTTTGTGGTCTAGGAAAGGCAGGTCTTGATCTGGTGAAGTGTATCCCTGCTCACCGGTTGCTCCGGTAACAGGACTGATGTGATACTTGACATCAGGTACAAGTAAACACACGTTTTGATCATCGGCATCACTCCTCCTCTCTGTCCTCTCAGACGTCCACAGCTGAATTTGGTCGTGTGCTCCTGTGCCGTTATCGTCCCCGGCCTGATTTAAAGCCTGAAAATCCTCCCTGCTCCGCTCCAGCTTTACCATCACTGCCTGCTCACCAGCTGCCTCTGTGAACGTGGAGCCGGGTACGTGTTCTTCAGAAGCTGCCGGGTCCTTTAGTAGATGATTATCAGGCATTGTAAACATGAGGGGATGTGGCTCCAGCATGTCGGTGGTCTCCCCTGTTAAAAGAGCAGAATACAGTTAATAGATGAACATTAAGATTCAGAAATTCAGAAAGATATTTGTCATCATCAATGGTTGGGTTTAATATATTTCACAATGAGGGTTGAAGCTTTTTAAATCTTTCATGATAATTCACACTAAACAAGATGTAGATGTGCTTATCTATAGAAGAGAAGTCTACCATGTGACTTTTACTAACCCGTAATAAAATAATCATGTTTTTTTTTTGTGAAATTATTAAGTTCGCTTTTCCAGAAATTTTTTTTGTCTTTTATTAACTTAATTCAGTGGTTCTGAACTGGTGGGTCGGGACCCAAAAGTGGGTCGTCAGGGCTGTTTTAAGTGGGCCACAAATATGTGCCTGGAACATAAAAGTCAAACAGATTTTGAAAGCACTTTGTTTTGTTCCGTCTCTTTGTTCTGTCACGTTGTGTACCGTCCGAGGTCCAAACTGCACCATGTTTTTATTAAACAAATCTCATTGGTTGAAAAATTTCAGACATTTGGGTCTTGATCTCTCTTTTTTTTCATGTTTTTGTTTTTGTTTATTATTTTAAATGAGTTTTTTTTATCTTCGTCTTCTGTAAAGCACATTGAGTTTACGTTTGTATGAAATGTACTAAATAAAAATGAATTGAATGGAATTAAGGAGTTGGTGGTGTGTCCTGAGGCTAGAATTAACGATCTAATTGGTCATTTTAGCTAATTATACTGATCATATTTAATGCAACATGATCACATTTTTGTCTTCAAATATTATTAAACATGTACACTCTCCTATTAGTTCATCAAAACTCATTGAAAGCTTCACCCTTTTAATTTCATTGTTTTGTTTGTAAATCGAATATGCTCATCTTTTTTATTTACTAAAATGCCCAAATATCCCATGGTGACAGATTCTCCAATATCAACATCTACATTTTATATTTGATTATAACAATACCAGACATCTAGACATGTTAATGGAATCAGGATAAGGGTGACTTGTATTGTAAACATTACATTTGTCTGAAAACACACCTCCTTAAATCCTGTCAGTAAAGAATCAAGAGGGGTCTGGGGAGGAGCCTCTCAGTGGAGGTCTGCAGAGGTTGTTGAGAGAATCTTTGGCCATCACATGCATGTAGTGAGTCCCTTCCATCAGAACAGTGAAATGATTTGATATAGCTGACCTTACCGTCTGTCAAAAGCCCCCTCACCTTTGCGAAACTGAAAGAATCTGATCGTACTAAATGGCTCAAGCACGTATTAAGATATTAAATTCCCGAGCAAGACTTATTATTAAACTAACTGATAGCTGACGCTGCAGGCGGTATGTTATCTGGGAATGGCTCTGCTCGTCTCTTACCATTTCTGTGCGTCTTCATGTGGCCCTTCAGGCTGCTCTTCTGGTTGAAGCACCTCCCGCAGACATGACAGCCGTACGGCTTCTCCCCGGTGTGAATCCGTAAATGTCTTTCCAGGTGACCGGCTCGCTCAAAGATCTTCCCGCAGTACGAGCAGAGGAAGCACTTCTTCGGTTTGATCATCTGAAAAGACACGCCTCCTCTCTGCATGTGGTTATTCAGCGTGGATCCCGCCATGCCGTGCAGTCCGGCGTCACCTGACAGCATGAGCGTGTCCGAGGATGCGTACGGTGTTTGAGGAGGCAGGCTGTTTTTATGCTCCCCGTACGGTTTCCCTGGAAAGGAGAATGTGCTACAAGACGCTTCAACAGGCGTGGAGAGTATTTGAGATATCCCAGGGAAGGACGAGGAGCTCTGCGCTGAGCCGCTGAGATACTCTGTCCTACTGATCTCTGAGCCGTTCTGTCCTTGAGGCGTGGACATCCACTGCTGTCCGTCTCTTTGAAATGTCGTCTCACTGAGGTCGTCTACTCCTTCCACCATCTCCTGGTTCCCTTCCTCAAACACTGGTTGAGTTATCGTCTCCTCTGCAGGCTCAGATTTGACTCGTACAGGTGTTGTGTCCTCGTTCTTAGGCGGCGGGGCTTCCTCAGCTTTCTTCTGGCTCTCTGTCTCGGGCGGATGAGTTTCAGGACATGGAGTCACATCGGGAATCTGCTTCTGTTCAATCATTTGGATCTCAACTGGGTGTGGCTGGACACCTGTTGGAATAGAAAGAAGTCATCACAGGCGGTTTAACCACCCACTCAGAAGAACCCACAACCTTTTTTTAGCATTTGAGCGGTAAAGGTAGGTCATGAAAAGTTTGATATAATAATCAAACATGGCTTACCTGGCTGCTCTAAGTGTACACTTTATTAGTCCTGTTTCCATTCAATTGTTAAAGGAATCATTCAGCCACACCAAAAAATTAACCAATTTTGCCTGTAGCCTCGTGGTTAGTGCGTGCGCCCCATGTACAGAGGCTACAGTCTTTCAAGTGGGATGCCCCAACTCCAGGTGAGCTGCATGTGTGAAGGGAACTTTACCCTACCCCCTTTTGATAAAAACATGAGGCAAGTTTAAAACTCTTTTTTTGTTCAATGACTACAGAGTACTTGTATCTAATCATGCAGTTAATATGAGCGCTTTAATTATAACACTTAAATGACCTGATAAAAATATGCTTCAGTTAACACTTTGTCTCCTCAATATTTAGGACAGATTGAAATATCTTTGTTCTGTAAATAATTAACCTCTTACTATCTTGTGATATTTCAACTCCTCCTTCTGTTTGGTGATTTGATTAGCAGAGCTAGGATGTTACTTTAACAGCTCGTTTGTTTGACTCTTACCGTTAAAGGCAGAGTGGATAAAGCTGCTCTTCTTATAAGGCAGTGAGGTGAACACAGCTGTCAGCCCCCCCCCCCCCTCATTAACTGTCGACTCGCCTAAACCACATAGATTACCTCTGCTAACTCTGTGATGCAGGGGGAGTGTCAGAGGCTGACTTCCTGTTGTGAATCACATTAAGACTTCAAAAATGTACAAATGTACAAAAAGTTAGGGACGTTAAAGAGGTGATACGGTTTCAAAGGAGCCACCAGAAAGTTCTGTGTGTGTGTGTGTGTGTGTCAGTGTTTAACTCCTGCTGTGAACACACAGACTGGGTCACTAATTTGACGCCGACACAAAATCAATATGAATGCTCAAAGACGTGATGACGGCTGAGCTTTGGCACTTTTTTGAAGAAAAAAAAAAAAGAAGCAGTCTGAAAAAAGCTAGTGATGACTACTTGTCTATCAGGGACCTCATAGTGGGTCAAACAAAGTCCCTGGTACCTGCAGTGGGAACGCACCTAATACATCTTTAGGTTCAAAGTCCCTGCACACAATTATGAAAGTGGAAACGCAGCTTTATTAGCAAAAGGAAGGTCAGAACTTCTTCTGCTGTGATAATTCATACTTACATCTCCTGTGGATCTTCATGTGCTCCTTTAGGCTGCACTTCTGATTGAAGCGCCTGCCGCAGATCTCGCAGCGGTACGGTTTCTCCCCAGTGTGGATCATCTTGTGCCTCTCCAGGTGCCCCGAGCGCTCAAAGTATTTACCGCAGTACGGGCAGAGGAAGCCCTTCTTGAACATCAACCTCTTGGTCGTCCTCCTCCGCACTGCGCTGTACGAGCTGCGGTACTGATTGTTTCCAAGCAGCCCCCGGCTCCACAGGCTCTGCTGAAACCCGCCCGAGCCGCTGCAGGGTCCGGCCAGTCGGGAGTCCAGAGAGCACTCGGGAAGATACGACGTCGGGTTCTGTCCCGCGTTTAAATACTCAGAGTTGTTGCGTCCGGCTTGAGTTTGTGTTTCCGGTCTCCATCGGGCACGCTCCCCTTCATACAAGGCCCGCTGGTCAGACTGTCCGCCGGCCTCTTCGCTCCCTTCTTCCACAGGTTCACGTTTCACCTGCACCTCAGGTAAGGACAGGCGGCTTTGTTCTGTTTCAACGGGCACATTTTCCACAACGTCGCTCTGAGTATCTGGAGAGAGGCGGTGACAAAGAAACGGAGCAGAGAGTTTAAAAAATGATTCCGTCGATTAGTGTAAAATCCTTTAATATATAAAGTTTGAGAATGAAGCAGTTCCATATTTTTAGACAAAATCATGTTCTTACTAGGGATGCACCTATTATAAAAACCAGGGCAGATACCAATACTTAAGTTTCAAATAACGATTTAGCCGATTGCATATTCTGATACCGATGTTTGTTTCATGACTTTTTTTGGTGTCAGACTCCCACATTGCTGACATTTTTTCTCGTTTGACCATGAAAACAAAGTCAGAAGACAGCAGGTTAGCAGGGAAAGGGGAGGCCTTAAAGAGACAGTACCTGAAATCCACTCGTCAGACAGTGGCTGAACTGAAGGTTTCACAGACATCAGGATGGGATAGATGTGTTTTTTTTTTTTGGAAATGACAATTCATACAAGGCAACTACAGATGTTACCCAGAGTTAACAACTCAAAGTGAAAATGAGCATAGTACGGCCGTGTCACATTTCTTGCACTTCCCTTCCCTTCCCGCCCATCACAGCAGCTGTTTGGTGTGAAAACAAACTTTTATGTCACGTTTTCTCCAGATCGTTCACTTCTCTGTGAGAGAAACACAAATCAAAGACTAAAGCAAAGGAAGTTTTCTCTTGACAAGATACATAAAAATGGAGACAACTGTTTGAGACACAACAGCTACATTGTGCAGGGACACCAGCGCCTGAAACCACGATTTCACAACAATTTCATAGTAAATTTAAACCTGCATTAACTCATTTTTCATGTGATCACAAAACGGATATTCCGTGCCCTGAAGTTGATATATCAATTTATTTAGCAAAAAGCTCTTATTCATATAGTCCACATCTTTAAGATAAAGATAAACTTTATTGATCCCCCGTGGGGGAAATTTGTGCATTGCAGCAGCTCAAGAAAACAGGGGAACGGGAATATAATTATTACAAATAAAAATTGAAGTTAAAAATCAACATATTTACATAAGTTAAATATAAAAATACAATAACGGAAAATTACACATTATCTTCACTCTCTTTTGGTTTTGTTTTTGGACTCCCAAGGAAAATAGATAGTTAATTATCTGCTTAATCTTCCACTATGTTAATACAACACTAGTTTCTGCCCCTTTTTCTCTCTTCTGATTGGTACAAAGCCAGAAGCGTAAAATTTGTTTTTATTCTTTTTAACTGATAAAAGCTCCTCGCAGTTGTAGAGAGGAAGGAGCCCAAGTCTCTACTGCTATCACTATAAGTATTATTAGAGAGACTGCCCATTATGAAGACTGATCAATGAGGGAGTGTTTTCATATTAAACATATTTACTCTGATGTGTTATTTTATGACAAATCAGTGCAGAGAGAGGAGACATCCACGGAGCTGTCAAACATGCTGCATGTCTGTTATTGACACAGCTCTGTCAGGAAAACCTCCTTTGCATCATTGGTAGTATCCTACATGTGATGATTCAAGATTCAAGATTCAAGACTTGTATTTGTCACATGCTCATACAGATGTGCAGTGAAATGTAAAAGACTGTACAGACAGAATGCAATAAACACTCAAATGACTAATACACATAAATACAGTGAAATAGAAATCTAATGTTTGCAGGTCATTGTGTAGTTTCCAGGTTTGGTGGCATCACAGATACACTGAGATGTTAAAGAGGTGTGATCATCAACAAAGATCAGACAGGAGGTAAGAAAACTTTGGTGTCACAGTGAGACCCCTGTCCTCCTCCTTCCCCCCCCCACACACACCACCACCATGCTGAATGTGTGTGTACAGTCATCTTACCATCTCTCCCCCGGTGGTCGGGTCGCAGGGTCACTCTCTCCCGGGCTTCTCGCAGCTCGTTGTGCAGAAGCTCGATGTTACTCTTCAGCTTCTTGATCTCATTTTCACGCTGACACATCTCCAGCCGCAGCACCACCATGCCGTCCTCCACAACTTTGGCGATTTCTGCCACGGCTGCTTTGGACAGGACATCGATTATGGAGGTAATCTGAGCCCGCAGAGAAACGCCGTTCAACATCGTTATGAACCAACAGTAACCGTGCAGCGTTGAACTTTTAACCGAGTAACAGTGTCCTCATATCCGGCGCCAAAGCTGCGATTTAAGCCGCCCGGGTTAACCGAAAAAGGCCATGACGAAGCTGGAAAAACGGACACCGAAACCGCTGCTGTTTCGGTTTAATGTGAACCGCTTTGCGCTAGCAGCAGCTAATTGGTACAAAGAATAAACAGAGGTTTTTCTGTTAACGGAAATGACGTCACAGTCACCGTAAACATCAGTACAGAGACGCGACGCATATTGCCGAGGGACTTCCGAGGTAAGCTAAATAATAATAATAATAATAATAATAATAATAAAAAAATAAAAAAAACATTGAAGTCGCATTGAAAAAATAATCCAAAAATAAAAACACAATATAATTCTTCCCACATGTTATCATTTAACTTTTAAACAAAAATGTATATCGTTTTTTTTTACTTTTTTGGGACTATAGGCGCAAAGCATAGACTGTAAAAAATAATGTATTATTATTATTATTATCATTTACAGTCTATGGTTCAAAGTCTGATATAAGTATATAAGTCAATTCAATTACAAATAAAACAAACACATTTAATTTCATCAAAGCATAGACTGTAAAAAATTATGTATTATTATTTACAGTCTATGGTTCAAAGTCTGATTTAAGTATATAAGTCAATTCAATTACAAATAAAATAAACACATTTAATTAATTTTAAAGCATACACATTTGAACATTTAAAGAATTTTAAATATATTTTTAAAGCTGAAAATGTTTTTCAACCTTGTTAAGAGAAACCCCTCAACTGTTTTTTTTTTTTCGAAGGTCAGGTAAAAAACTGCCAATTTTAATTTTTAAGCCAACATTGAAGATCAGTTGTAAAGGTGGTCACAATATTCCTAGTTTGACTTTAAAGAGCTGTATTAAAAATACACGCAGTAAAAACATTTGATGCACTCCGACAACCACAAAGTTAATATAACCATTTTATCAACTTTTAGGTTACAAACATAAAGAGTATTCAGTTCGCATGTTTATGAACTGCTCAATCAAATCAAAGACCATTGAAGAAAAGCAAAATAAATAGAATCGTAATATAAGCAAACTAACAAATATACCTTTAAGCACATTTCAAAATGTAAAACAGGTAGGTATAGCAATTAATGTAGTACATGTCTGTCTTTATTTACTCATATCTAAACTTATTTAAACTATAAATACATTTATATGATAATAAACAAGGGTTTACAAAGTGTGTATATACGTACAACTTGAAATGGGTTGCAAATATAAAACTCACAATGAATTATTGCATTAAACCCACAACCTCTTTACTTCGATGAACTTGAATCATAATTGTTGTGGTCTGATGCAATATGATAAATCACTCAGAAACCACTCGAGTGTAATGAAGGTGAAAAAGTGACTTGAGATTTCTTAAAGAACGTCATGAAGACAAATCAACATTACAAACTATCACCCAGGGAGAGGACACCAGAAGCTTTATTTAATGCTACAAAAAGATTGTGATAACATCAGAAAAACGACTCATGCGAAAATTAAATTAAATCATTAACGTTTTAACCAAGTACTGATCTGATACCTGCATGTTACATTTTGCTCCCAGCCTAGGATTGTTGCATCAGTTAAAATGTAAAAGTATACTGGCCGGACAAATAAAGGTTTGAGAGAATTCTTTTCAAATGTGTCGTTTAAAGCCTCCACTGTCTGAGCTCTATCTCCCCAACAGGTGAGTCTCTTGATGTGTTTTGAGGTTACTCAGCACAGTGAAGCTTTTACCACACTGCTCACAGATGTGCGGCCTCAGCCCGCTGTGGAAGCGCTCGTGTCTCAGGCAGTTGTCCTGCCTCGAAAACTTCTTGCCGCAGATCTTACAACTGTAGGGCCTCTCTCCCGTGTGCACGCTTTGGTGCGTTCTGAGGCGTCTCTTCTGGGTGAACGATTTCCCGCATTCGAGGCACCTGAAAGCTTTCAAGGGCCGGTGCAGGGCCTTGTGCTCTTCAAGCTGAGACATGCGGGGGAAGCCCCTGCTGCAGACCGAGCAGGTGAACAGTTTCTGGTGTGTCCTCGAAACATTCGTCGCTGCTTTGGCCCTTGGGCTGTTTCTACCTCGGATGTGATCCTCTACGTTGGGTCCTATCCTATTGGTTGTTTGTCTCTGTGCATGAGGAGATGTCAATAACAACCTGACTTGTTGTAAGCACTGCTCCTGTCTGACAGCAGGGTGTAAAACATGCCTGAGATGTTCATTATTTAAATGCTCTGCGGTGGTTCTTCCCCTGCACACTGGTTGTCTCTCCATCTGCACACTGAGGGATGTCTCTGTGATTTGCTCTGCATTGTTTGTATTTCTCTGTGCAGCATACCGCTCAACGTGAGGTGTGGTAAAAACCTGTGTTTGCTCCAGTGATGCAACAAGACTTTTCTCAAACATGCTACAAGCAGGAGGAGGCCAGATCGGGTCTTCTTGCTCTAAGCAAATATCCACTCCTGTAGTGTTTTCCATTGTATCCTCTATTTCCATTTCTTCTTTTATCCGCACACTTCGGGATTCATCCGTGATTTCCTCTGCATCAGTCGTATTTTTATGTGCAGGATATTGCTCAACGTGAGGAGAGAACATCTGTTGCTCCTGCGTTGCAACAGAGCCGTTCTCAAACAAGCTACAAGCAGGAGGAGGCCAGATCAGTTCATCTCGCTCAAAGCAAATATTCACCGCCGTAGTGTTGTCTGTTGATTCCTGGGGGGCCGGTTCATCTGGCGGCTCTTGTTTCACCACTGGCCTCATCTCGCGGCTCTCCTCGGCTCCATGTGTTGCAGGCTTGCAGACCGAATCAGTAGTCTCCGGTACCAGATACACTGCAAATGTTACCTGATCCTCCATTTCACCACCTGAGTATGACAGAAAGAGATTTAACCACAAAATGCAAGAGTGAGTCAACAAAGCAAGGACCAGTTGCACTTTCAATTCCTGAATAAAAACAGCTTGATAATGAAAGCACATCCAAGATGCAAGATGTGAGGTAAATGTTTTAACATTTAATTCAAGAGCTTACAAGGGACAAGCAAGTAAGAGACCTCAAACCGCAATTGGTTGATCAACTACTCGAGATACTAAACCGTACACTCTGTACACACTGCACACACTGTACTGGACAGTTGCTCTGACATAACGAGTCATTTTAGGGTTGTAATCTTGGACTTTAGGACATCCCGGTGGCCACTTTTCACCATTCTCTGTCATTTTATGAACCCAAACAAGAAACTACTAATTGTAAATTAATTGGTGTAAAAAAAACGATCTTGGACATTTTAATTTATTGGCTTTTTGGTTGGGTTAACTGGAGGCGTATATGTGTCTTCTTGGGCACTGACTGTCTTTGGTTTCAGTGATAATAAATTGCATTTCTACATGTTATGGATTGTTAGTCACATAAAGCAAGGAATTTGTTTTCGTTTTTTTTTTAAATCATCTTAAAAAAATCAAAAAGATGTAGCCCTAAAGATTAAAGTTAGTCATCTGACATAATAACACTTAAATACCAATCAATCAAACTTTATTTATGTAGCACCTTTCAGACAAATTAAATTGCTTAACAAGAGTGCAGAAAAGTTATTGACAAAAAGTAGTTTATAAAATCATTGAGAGACTAAGGCACACAAATAAGAATTAAAAAAAATATATGTATAAAAGTAAAATAAAATAAAATACGACACATAAAAGCAACAAGATATTAAAATAAATACATAAGAGGAAAATATTAAAAATTGTAGTGGGATAAAAAAAGACAATACAGTAATGTTAAGATTTGAATTGATATACACTAGACTGAATAAATGAGTTTTAAGACTGCGTTTAAAAATCTCGATATTCTCCTCTCAGACCCTCAGGAAGGTTGTTCCACAGTCTCAGAGCGTAACAGCTGAAAGGTTTTCTGTCCTGCTCTGTGGAACAACTAAGAGAGAGGAACTGGAGGATGTGAGGGGGCCGTCCAGGTTCATAAACTAAAATCATATCTGATAGTCTGGTGCAAGGCCATGTCATGCTTTATAAACTAATAAAAGAAATTTAAAATCAACACAAAAAAAAATAACGTCATGGTTCATTTCATCCAATTCACAATCCACAATATAGTGTTTTTAATTTTGTGCTATGATAATAATATCTTATTTTTTAAATTTATGATAATATCTTATTTTTTTAATTTATGAAAATAATATCTTATTTTTTAATTTATGATAATATCTTATTTTTTAATTTATAATAATATCTTATTTTTTAATTTATGAAAATAATATCTTATTTTTTAATTTATGATAATATCTTATTTTTTAATTTATGATAATATCTTATTTTTTAATTTATAATAATATCTTATTTTTTAATTTATTTTAATAATATCTTATTTTTTAATTTATGATAATAATATCGTGCCCTGTATGATAGCCGAATTTAACAGGGAATCATAAAAAGTCGTTCAGCATCAAAAGTTATCGCCTGCATGTAGTGCGGGTTGTTTCTAGTGAAGTTAAAATGTGAAATGAACAGTTTCTGGACGTAGTTTGGTTTTGACCAGCAGTCGGGAGCTCATCCTGCAGAGCCTCACCTTCACCTGGCACCTGCTCGTCTGTCTGCTCCTGCTTGTCCACACAGGCTCGGGTCTGTGCTGCCTCCTGAGCTTTGCAGAGTTCAACCTCCATCTGTGTCAAGCTTCTCTTGAGCTCCCGGATCTCGCTGTCCCTCTGACACATCTCCAGCCGCAGGACCACAGCGCCGTCCTCCACCAGCTTCGTGATTTCAGCGACCGCGGCTTTAGCCAACACGTCCATGATGGCGGCCACCTGCGCACCGACAGAGGACGGGAAAGACATCCTGGCTTTTGAGATTTAGGATCGACAGAAACGAAGTGTTTATGCTTTATTTATAGCAAACAGTTGGTGCTCCAGCAGTAAAAAAAAAAAAACAGGCGAAACATCTTCCCAGCGAGCCTTGTTTAGATTTACTTCCGGGGAAATAAAACGGCGGATGTGACGTAAGGTCAACCGACGTAACTCTTCTAATAAAGGTGAAATACAAATCTCTGTGTGCATATAGTTGTTTATAATCTGTGTATTTTGTCTCTTTCTTTGTGTTTTGTTTGTCTTTGTCTTTCTTGTTCGTGTTTTTTTTTTCTTGTATTTTGTGACGTCACCGTGTCTCATTTTAAAAAAAAACTTTCTTTATATGTTTTAAGATGTAAAAAATGTGACATATTGTATCAAATAGTAATTATTTTATAATTATTATTTTCCAATAATGCACAGCTTTGGCCAGGTTAATTTTTTTAGTTATTTAGTATGAGACGGTTTCATATTGTTAGACCTCAAACAGGAACAGGATTATTTTACAACTTAGTCTCCTCGTGCTCATTTTATAATTTAAATGTATTCCTTTTAAAATATTCAAGATGTAAATATTCATGAAGCACAGGTTTGAAATGAGCCATTCACAACTTCCTAAATTATTCAACTAAAAAAACAAAGGATGTATTTGCTTTTTTAAATTTTGTTATTAATTAATCCAGAAATCTTTCTCCCTGATTTCCGACTCTATCCACTGTCCTGTCTCTCTCATAAAGGCACAAAAATGCCCAAAAATAAATCTTGAAAAAAAAATATATATATATATATTTAAATTATTTCAAAAAACATAATATGACCATCATCGTCATCGTCATAAATAATCCAGAACTGGTCTTAAAACATTTTTATTCACACAAATAAAAGAATGTTTTATGTGTTCTTACACTGACCAAATATTACTCCAAAAGTATACATTTCATTCATCTTCCTTTCTCTTCTAAAAAAATATTTCATATCCATCTCACTAGTTGACCATTTATCTAAGATAAACTTATACACAGATACTTTCCATCATAAGTATTGTATAAGAAGACAAGTGCAAACAGAGTGAGGATTGAACGCTAATCTTTCAATCTTCATTGTTTTGCTTTTCAGACCAAGGATAGGAAGTTATAAAACTACTGGGTGTATTGATAAAAAAATAAAAAAATCCATCCTCCATATGTTTCAGCAGCATTCACCTTTTGGTCCCATCTGTTGTTTCTTTAATTTGACTTTACAGTAGAACATACATTTGGGGCCGTGTATTTAGTTGCTGGGCGTCCTTGGGACTTATAGGGGATCAAAGACGGTGAAAACGTATCGTCATCCCTGGATAAAGCTCAACATATGCTGCATGTCATCCCTCATTTTGTGTCAGCTCTCTACAGTTTCCTGTCTTACAAATGTAAATATCCTCCCATGAAAAACCTATACGATTCATGACTGAAATCCAAGTTTCTTCACATGACTAAAATAAAACGTAAACCTATCTACTAGCATCGTGTTCACAATACTGTTGATGATATTTACCCTGAAAGAAAACACTCCATCAGTAAAAGGCAAGCGCTGCCCTTTATGCTTCATGCTGAAAAATAGTTTGCACATTTAAATCAGTTTCATTCCAAACTTTGAACAAACAAAAAAAAAAGCTGTCCTCACTCTACTTCATTCCCCCAATCCTTCTGCCTCTCCTTCTCCTTCTCATCCTCTTTCTCCTTTTCCCGCTTCATGGTGATGATGGCAACAGCCTCTTCAAAATTCATGCTGAGGGGACTGTTTCTGTTCGAGTCCCTCGTTAAACTTTCATCCAGATCCCTCCTCCTCTCCCTCTCTCTCTCTCCTCCCCTCAGTTCGGGCTGCTCCTTCTTCCCCTCCCCCTCACTTTCATCGTCCCCGTCTTTCTTCTGCCCTCCTGCGCATACGTGATCCCCTTCTGTTTGGACTTTCAGCGTGTTTTCTCTCCCTCTGTCTGCGTCTCTCCTCTCTCTCTGCTGCTGTTGGTGTTTCAGCGTCAGGGCGGTGATTTTGCAGTGCTGCGGCTTCGGAGGCACGACCGGCACCGCTTTCACTTGGTAAAACTTCGGTTGCTTGGAGACGACCAGCTTTCTACCAACCCCACCTTTAACACCGTCACTCCCCTCGTGTTTTTCACCGTCTTTCATTGCCTTTATGCCAGACTTGACCTCTATCAGTTCTTTATCTATACTTTTTATTCTTATTTGTTGCTCATCACCTCTCTTCTTGTCATGGTTCTCCTCTTCTCCTTCTTTTGAAACCCCTTCTTCTTGGTCGTTTTGCGTTGCTTCTTTGCTTTTAGCGCACTTCTTTTGAATTGCTTCATCTAGTTCAGTTGCATTTGGTACGTCTGTCTCTATTTGCTCACAAACTTGCTGCTCTTCTGGGTCTGGGAGCTTCTCCTCAGCTGCCTCTTTCTCTATTCTAACTTCTGTCTCAGCTGTCTCAGCTGTCCCTCTTTCCTCGTCATTTTTCTCCCCTGAAGTATCTTCCCTCTGCTCTCCCTCCTCTTCTTCCCCTACAACACTTTCTACAACACACTCAGTAATCCCCCCATCTTCCTCAACATCATCCAGTTCATCCAAAATTGCACTCTCCTCCTCTTTGCTGTCTTCCTCATAGCCGTCCATGATTGTTTCTTCCTTCATGTTGTCATCACTTTCTTTTATTCCTTCAACTGTTTCTTGACTGAGGTCATCTTTGGAAACCCTGTCTTCATCTTCATCTTCATCATCTTCTCCTTGGGATCTGGGCTCTTCTATTACACAAACAGAGAAGTCTTCTAAAGGAAAGTCAGAACTTTCTTCCTGTTTGAAAATAGCACAACACGCTGGATAGTCAGTTTGAGGGTCCTCAACGTTGACGTCTGCCAAATTGCTAGATTCCTCGCTGCTGGGCGTTGGATACTCTGGGCAGACGAGAGGTGATGCCTCCAAAGTGAGAGATTGTTCTTCTTCACTTTGTGTTTCTTCAACAACACTGGGATCTCCCTCCGTCTCTTCACTGCAAATAAATGACGAAAAAAAAGATTTAGACGTTTATATGTGGGGTGCATACGCTTGGTTTAAGAGTATTTAGTCTGTTTGTACATCAACAGTTCCTTTTGAGCATATTTGAAAAATGTTTTTTGTGCTTCTTGATCTTGAAGTAACAATTTTTAGATTTTGGGGGATGTCTTTTAATTCATTAATAAAAACATATTCCAAGACATTTTATTTTTTTGCATATTCCTGACTGGCTTTTGATTTAATTTATGCAATGTATGATGCTGTCTCAAATGTAGTCTTTCTTGTGCTTTCTAGAAAAGGGACATTGGAGTTATTTCTTTCAGCCGCACTAACCTTTCTGATACCACCTGTGGGAAAGTTTTACATTTTCAGACCAGCTTCACTGCAGGACTATCGTGCCTACGTAACAGGCTAACAGGCGACTAATAAAGGGATAAAACAACTGACTTATTCAGACAGTTCAGGTATGCAGCTCTATTTAGGAGATTTGCTAACATTAGGATACACACAGTCTTGCTTCAAAAAAGTGTATTTCATGCTTTTGACCACTTGAGGGCAGCACAAGAATCTGTTACTTAAATTTGACGTGATTATGACGACCTTGTTAGCTAACAGTTGCCTGTTTGTTTGGCATTTGATAAGCTCCAATTTTTACTTCATTTTTAAAATGTCCTGCTCCAAAGCTCTTAATAGTTCAACTACGTGATAAGAAAGTAGAAAACTGCTGCTAGCTACTTCTGGAAACAAGTTTGTAGACAGCAGACTGATAGCTAAAGTGCTAATCTGCTATACGGTAAAATGCTCTGAAGCTACCTGAGGGCTCATTATTACAAGGACATTGTTGAAATTTAAAAAATCAGCTACTAAATACTTTCTCAGTTAAGTGTGAAAATCACTTGTATGATATCCAGAGTAATGTTATGAACTGATTTGCTGACAGACTTGGTAAACATGTTGGCCTACATGAAATGTGAGATGAGTTTCACCTTTGCTTTTTGTTTTCCAGCACGTCTCTTCTCTGGTGAAGTTCCTCTTCCTTCTCTGTTGAGTCCGTTACTTCCAGTCCAGCATTCTTTTCTTTGTCTTTCACGTCTTCATTCTCCTGCTCTTCTTCAGATGATTCGTTATGCGGAGGACTTTCAAGGTTCGGTGACGGACTATCTCGTTC